>NC_090992.1:39450000-39670000 GCF_041146395.1 Eulemur rufifrons | reverse complement strand
TCCTTAAATCCAAGATGGCTGCGACGGAAAAAACTATGGTGAGGCCTAGCTAACTTGGTGTTGCTGATACTTGGTATTGGAGCCTGGCAAGAGACCACTCTTTCAAGTATCATTCCACCATCCTTTCTCCATTATTTTAAAAGGCAGAGCACCTTTCACCAGTGAGCATAAGAATGAGTTGCTGGAGGGGATGTTTTTATGTCGAGTCAGGGGGTGGTGGAGGGGCAGGCCCTCTGTCAGTCTGGTGATTTGTTTTTATTATCCCCAGAGAGGAGAAGTGGGTATGTGTGTGGCAGGTGAAAAGGGCAGATCCTGTTTCAGTCTTAGACTGAACAGGATCCGCAGTTTTCAGCCTGTTCCTTTAAGAATCATTTGATTCATCAGCTGGGACTCTACCAAGGTTCTATAGACCCCTCTATGAGTGCGCCCAGTAAACTGGCTGGTTCCAAGAAGTATACCGCAGAGCTTTTGAAATAACTACTACGGTGAGAATTATTTGCCAGTTTTTGCAGCACCTTTCACAATAATTGTGTTAAGATTCGCCTCTGCATCCTTAAACACAAGATGGCTGCCATGGAAAACACTATGCTGAGGCATAGCTCACTTGGTGTTGCCAATACTTGGTACTGGACCCTGGCAAGAAGCCAGTTTTTTAAGTATCATTCCATGATCCTTTCTCCACTATTTTAAATGGCAGAGCACCTTTTGGCAGTTAGCATAAGAATGAGTTGCTGGAAGGGACTTTTTTTGTGGGGTCGGGTGGTGTTTGGGGGTCAGGGCATCTTTCAGTCTGGCGGTTTGTTTTTATTAGGCCCAGAGAGGAGAAGTGGGCATGTGTGTGGCAGGTGAAAAGTGCTGATCCTCTTTCAGTCTTAGGGTGAAAGAGGATCAGCAGTTTTCAGCCCGTTTCTTTAAGAATCCTTTGATTCATCACCTGGCAATCTACCATGGTTCTCTGGACCCCTCAATGCATGGGACCCTTTAACTGGATACTTCCAAGAATTATGCTGTAGAGCTTTTGAAATAACCACGACGTGGAGAATTATTTGCCAGTTTTTGCAGCACCTTTCACCATAATTGTGACAAGGTTCGTCTCTGCCTCCTTAAACCAAGCTGGCTGCCATAGACAAAACCATGCTGAGGCCTACCTCACTTGGTATTGCCTATACTTGGTACTGGAGCCTGGCAAGAAGCCAGTCTTTTAAGTATCATTCCACCAACCTTTTTCCATTGTTTTAAAAGGCAGAGCACCTTTTGCCAGTTAGCAAATGAGTTGCTGGAGGGCACGTTGTTGTGTGGGGTCAGGTGGTGTGTGAGGGGGCAGGCGCTCTGCCAGTCCAGTGTTTTTTTTTTTAATCCTCAGAGAGGAGAAGTTGGCATGTGTGCAGCAGGTGAAAAGTGCGGATCCTGTTTTAGTCTTAGACTGAAACAGGATCCACATTTTCTGCCCGTTCCTTTAAGAATCATTTGACTCTTCTTCCGTGAATCCACCATGGTTCTCTATAACCCTCTATGCGTGGCCCCAGGTAACTAGCTGGTTCCAAGAAGTATGCCATAGAGCTTTTGAAATAACCACTACGTGGAGAATTATTTGCCAGTTTTTGCAGCACCTTTCACCATAATTGTGACAAGGTACTTCTCTGCCTCCTTAATCCCAAGATGGCTGCCAGGGAAAAAACTATGCTGAGGCCTAGCTCACTTGGTGTTGCCGATACTTGGTACGGGAGCGTGGAATAAAACCAGTCTTTCAAGTATCATTCCACCATCCTTTTTCCATTATTTTAAAAGGCATAGCACCGTTTGCCAGTTAGCATAAGAATGAGTCACTGGAGGGGACGTTTTTGTGTGGGGTCGTGTGGTGTGTGTGGGGGGGCAAGCCCTCTGTCAGTCCAGTGGTTTGTTTTTATTATGCCCAGAGAGGAGAAGTGGGTATGTGTGTGGCAGGTGAAAAGTGCGGATCCTGTTTCAGACTTAGACTGAAACAGGATCCGCACTTTTCAGCCCGTTCCTTTAAGACTCCTTTGATTCATTCTCAATGATGGTGGAATGGTGGTGACCTCCTGGATTCATG
The DNA here is from genome assembly GCF_041146395.1 of Eulemur rufifrons. Taxonomy (NCBI): domain Eukaryota; kingdom Metazoa; phylum Chordata; class Mammalia; order Primates; family Lemuridae; genus Eulemur; species Eulemur rufifrons. The sequence goes on along the minus strand of NC_090992.1, from coordinate 39,667,929 downwards.
CTCCTGGAGTGGAAGGCATGGGTCTCCCACTGCCCACAACCCTAGAGGTTCACTTCCCCACAAGAACGGTGGTGTGAATCCATGGAGAATCAGTGTGGGACAGAGAGAGAGAGCAAGAAAAGACTGAGGTGATTAGGGAAATAAATCACCAAAATCTGGAGAGTGCGGGATGGCCAATAGAGAAGGGAGCACGGGACAGCTGTACCCACCTCACCAGAGAGTGGGGTGGGTTCAGCCCCACAGGAAAGCATCTTGTTCCCCCTCTGACCTCCACACCCACTCAATTGAGGATCTGCCTGAAGTCGGTGCAGAATCGCCACGGAAATGTGGGGCTCTGCAGAGAGGAGACATTGGCAGGAGGCATTTTGGACCCTGGAGTGCTGTGCGCAGCTGACGCACCTAGCAACTGTCTCCTATACGCGGGCGGTGGGGCTGCTTTGGTCCCGGCTCTAGCAGATGCCAAACTGCCTCGTATAGGTGGGCGGCTGGATTCTCCCGGTCCCCGGCTCCTCTGGCCTCTGCCGGTCCCTGAGCATTCAACCCCAGTGACAGTGATCTGCAGACGGGCGGCTGCCATTGTCGGGGTCCACAGCCTAAACGCTGAGGAGCGATTGGGTACCGGGCGGCTCCCTGGGCGGCTCCCTTCCCTAGTCCACGGACCCTGACTAGGAGCTCCACCTTTGTGTGAACACTGAGTGGTTCCCCAGTCACGAGAGAGTAGAGCGTGGACCTTGCAGACATTGGGGTGGGGCAGACCATCGCCCGCGGGAACTGCAGTGGCTGGGGCGTTGGGCGAATGAGGGCACCGCTCCACTCTCCCTATCCACTGTCTTTCTCACAGAGAGAGACAGAAGCCACCTCGGGAGAGGAAGAGGGGCAGCCCCCCCAGCGGAGCTAGCAAAATCCTGAACAATATGTGAAGGGCTCCCCCTAGTGACAGAGGAGGCAGCTTACCTGGCACTCACAGTGTGCCCCTATCCAGACTAAAGCTGAAAGAAGGGATCTTAAGGATTCATTCAGATGGGAAGGGCTCAGCGAAGGAACTCTAGGAGTATAAAGAATCAAGCTGAAACCATGCCCTCAAAGAGGATTACTAGTTCTCCACCAATTAACACAAAGCAGATTCCAAATAGCAACATGTCACAGGAAGAATTTCAAACATGGATCATAAATACGCTGAACATTATGCAAGAAAAAATGGATAATCAACACAAAGAAACCACAAAAAAGATCCAGGACTTGGAAGAAAAATTCACCAAAGAAATTGAAATACTGAAGAAAAATCAAACTGAACTCCTGGAAATGAAAAATTTATTCAAGGAGCTACAAAACACAGTGGAAAGTCTCAAGAGCAGGGTAGATCAAACAGAAGAAAGAATCTCAGAGATCAAAGATAACACTTTCCAATTAAATAAGGCAGTCACAGAGTTAAAACAAAGAAACATGAGAAATAATCATAGTCTACAAGAAATGTGGGATTATGTGAAGAAGCCTAACGTGAGAGTTATCGGCATTCCTGAGGGTGAAGAAGACAATAAGCAAGGGTTGAATAAAGTATCTGAAGATATAATTGAGGAAAATTTCCCAGGCCTTGCCAAATCTCTAGATACACAGGTTCAAGAAGCTCAAAGAACCTCTGAGAGATTCATACCAAATAGGAAGACACCACGTCATGTAGTTATCAGACTGACCAAAATATCCACTAACGAGGCCCTTCTTCAATCTGTAAGGAGAAAGAAACAAGTAACACACAAAGGAAAGCCCATCCGAATCACGCCAGATTTCTCAACTGAAACCTTACAAGCAAGAAGAGATTGGAGCCCCATTCTCACTCTTCTGAAACAGAATAATGCCCAGCCTAGAATCCTGTACCCAGATAAGCTCAGTTTTATATATGAAGGTGAAATTAAGACATTCTCAGATAAACAAAAACTCAGAGAATTCACCAAGACAAGAGCAGCTTTCCAAGAAGTATTCAAAACAGAGTTACACGTGGTCCAGCACAAGAAGGACCCTCGAATGTAACACTAATCAAGAGATAAATATGAAAACACAGTTATCATAATGGCTCAAGAGAGAAAACAGATCAATGAAATTCAACCCAACATGAGGAACAGCAATCTGTCTCGCTTATCAGTTCTCTCATTAAATGTGAATGGATTGAATTCCCCACTCAAGAGACATGGACTGGCCCAATGGATAAAAAAGATATAAGCCAAGTATCTGCTGTCTTCAGGAAACTCATCTAACCTGCAAGGATGCATTTAGACTGAAAATAAAAGGGTGGAAATCAATATTCCAAGCAAATGGAACCCAAAAGAAAGCTGGCGTGGCAGTTCTAATCTCCGATAACGTAGTTTTTAAATCAACAAAAGTAAAGAAAGACAAAGATGGTTACTATATACTGGTGAAGGGTACAATTCAACAAGAAGACATAACTATACTTAACATATATGCACCCGATCTAGGTGCACCCAGATTCATAAAGCAAACCCTACTTGATCTGAACCAAATGATAGATAACAACACTTTAGTAGCCAGAGATTTTAACACGCCACTGACAGTTCAAGACAGATCCTCCAAACAAAAAATAAACAAAGAAATATTGGACGTAAATAGAATGCTAGAACAAATGGGCCTGACTGACATCTACAGGACATTCTACCCAAATACCACTGAATATAAGTTCTTCTCATCAGCTCATGGGACATTCTCCAAGATTGACCATATCTTAGGACATAAAGAATGTCTTAAAAAATTTAAAAATATAGAAATAATACCATGCAGCTTCTCGGATCACAGTGGAATAAAAGTAACAATGAACCCTAACAGAAATCCTCATTTCTACTCAAAGTCATGGAAGCTAAATAACCTTCTCCTGAACAATCATTTTATAAATGAAGAAATCAAGTCAGAAATCAAAAGATTCTTTGAATTAAACGACAAAGGAGATACAACTTATCAAAATCTGTGGGACACAGCTAAAGCAGTCCTGAGAGGAAAATTTATTTCCATAAATGCCTATACCAAAAAGACAGAAAACTTACAAATAGACAATCTAATGAATAGACTCAAAGAGCTGGAGAAGAAAGAAGAGACCAAACCCAAACCCAGCAGAATGAAATTATTAAGATTAAATCAGAACTAAATGAAAAGGACCATAAGGGAGCATAAGGGAGATTAAACCAAACCATAACGGAGATTAATAAAACCAAAAGTTGGTTCTTTGAAAAAATAAACAAAATTGACACACTTCTGGCTAAACTAACCAAGAGCAGAAAAGAAAAATCTCTTATAACCTCGATCAGGAACACGAAAGGAGTAATCACGACTGATGCCACAGAGATACATGATATCATCTATGAATTCTACAAAAATCTTTATGCACACAAATTAGAAAACCTGGAGGAAATGGACAAATTCTTATAAACACACGGCCTTCCCAGGCTCAACCAGGAAGAAATAGAATTCCTGAATAGACCGATATCTAGATCTGAAATTGAAACAGCAATAAAAAACCTTCCCAAAAAGAAAAGCCCTGGACCAGATGGGTTCACACCTGAATTCTACCATACCTACAAAGAAGAACTGGTGCCCATCGTACATAAACTATTCTCCAATATAGAGAAGGATGGGATTCTCCCCAACACTTTTTACCAAGCCAACATAATCCTGATACCAAATCCAGGAAAGGATGCAACTAAAACAGAGAACTATAGACCAATTTCTCTTATGAATATAGATGCAAAAATTCTCAATAAAATTCTAACAAATCGAATCCAAGTGCTTATCAAAAAAATAATCCATCACGACCAAGTGGGCTTCATCCCAGAGATGCAGGGATGGTTTGACATATGGGAATGTAATTCATCACATAAATAGAAGCAAAAATAAAGATCAGATGATCCTCTCAATAGATGCAGAGAAAGCATTTGACAAAATTCAACACCCTTTTATGATAAGAACACTTAACAAAATAGGCATAGATGGGGCCTATATAAAAATGATACAAGCCATATACGACAAACCCTCAGCCAACATCATACTGAATGGGGAAAAACTGAAAGCATTCCCACTTCAAACTGGAACCAGACAAGGCTTACCACTGTCCCCATTACTTTTCTACATAGTATTGGAAGTCCTTGCAAGAGCTATCAGGCAAGAGAGCAGAATCAAGGGAGTTGAAATAGGGACAGAAGAGATCAAACTCTCACTCTTTGCTGATGATATGATGTTATATCTATAAAACCCCAAGGTTTCAACCAAGAGACTCCTGGAATTGATCAATGAATTCAGTAAAGTCTCAGGATACAAAATCAATACACACAAATCAGAGGCATTCATATATGCCAATAACAGTCAAATGGAAAACCAAATTAAGGACTCAATACCCTTCAAAATAGCAACAAAGAAAATAAAATACCTAGGAATTTATTTAACTAAGGAGGTAAAGGACCTCTATAGGGAGAACTATGAAACACTGAGGAAGGAAATTGCAGAACATGTAAATAGGTGGAAAACCATACCATGCTCATGGATCGGTAGAATCAACATTGTTAAAATGTCTATACTGCCCAAAGTTATCTACAGATTCAATGCAATCCTTATTAAATTACCAACATCTTTTTTCACAGACATAGAAAAAATAATTTTACGCTTTGTATGGAACCAGGGAAGACCCCGTTTAGCAAAAGCAATCTTAAACAACAAAAACAAAATGGGAAGTATTAATTTGCCAGACTTCAAACTATACTACAAGGCTGTGGTTCTTAAAACAGCCTGGTACTGGCACAAGTGCAGGGACACAGACCAGTGGAACAGAACAGAAAATCCCAATATAAAACCATCCTCATATAGCCATCTAATCTTTGACAAAGCAGACAAAAACATACTCTGGGGAAAAGATTCCTTATTTAATAAATGGTGCTGGGAAAACTGGATATCCACATGTAGAAGACTAAAACAGGACACATAACTCTCACCCCTCACAAAAATCAAATCACAGTGGTTAACAGACTTAAACCTAAGGTCAGAAACTATTAGAATTCTAGAAGAAAATGTAGGAAAGACTCTTACAGACATTGGCCTAGGCAAAGAATTTATGAAGAAGACCCCTAAAGCAATCACAGCAACAACAAAAATAAATAAATGGGACCTGATCAAATTAAAAAGCTTCTGCACAGCCAAAGAAACAGTCACGAGAGTAAATGGACAACCTACAGAATGGGAAAAAATTTTCGCATACTACACATCAGATAAAGGACTGATAACAAGAATCTATTTAGAACTCAGGAAAATCAGTAAGAAAAAATCAAACAACCCTATCAAAAAGTGGGCAAAGGACATAAATAGAAATTTTTCAAAAGAAGATATAAAAATGGCTAACAAACATATGAAAAAGTGTTCAACATCTCTAATCATCAGGGAAATGCAAATCAAAACCACAATGAGATATCACTTAACTCCAGTGGGAATGGCCTTTATCAAAAAGTCCCAAAACTATACATGTTGGTGTGGGTGTGGGGAGATAGGTACATTCATACACTGCTGGTGGGACTGTAAACTAGTGCAGCCCCTGTGGAAAGCAATGTGGAGATACCTTAAACAGATTCAAGTAGACCTACCATTCGATCCAGCAATTCCATTATTGGACATCTACCCAGAAGAACAAAAGTCATTCTATAAAAAAGACACCTGCACCTGAATGATTATAGCAGCACAATTCACAATCACAAAGATGTGGAAACAACCCAAATGCCCATCAATTCATGAATGGATTAGCAAAATGTGGTATATGTATACCATGGAATATTACTCAGCTATTAGAAATAATGGCGATATGGCATCTCTTTGGTTCTCCTGGAGAGAGCTGGATCCCATTCTATTAAGTGAAGTATCCCAAGAATGGAAAAATAAGCACCACATGTACTCACCAGCAAATTGGTTTCCCTGAGTGCACATTTGGGAACAACACCAATTGGGTATCGGACAGAGGTTGGGGCCGGGTGGAAGGGATGGGTGTATACCTACTTGATGAATGTGATGTGCACTGCCTGGGGAATGGACACCCTTCAAGTTCTAACTGGGGGGGATGGGGTGGGGGAGAGGAGGGGTGCACACCTACATGATGAATGTGATGTGCACTGACTAGGGAATGGACAAAATTGAAGCTCAGAATCGGGGGAAAGGGGAGGCATGGGGAATGTATATAGCCTGATCTTTTGTACCCCCATAATGAGCTAACAAACAAACAAACAAACAAAAAAGAATCGTTTGATTCATCAGCTGGGAATACACCATGGTTCTTTAAAGACCTCTATGCGTGGGCCCAGGTAACTGGCTAGTTCCAAGAAGTATGCCACAGAGCTTTTGAAATAACCACTACGTTGAGAATTATTTGCTAGTTTTTGCACCACCTTTCACCATAATTGTGATAAGGTTCGTCCGTGCCTCCTTCAACCCAAGATGGCTGGGGCGGACAAAACTATGCTGAGGCCTAGTTCACTTGGTGTTGCCGATAGTTGGTACTGGAGCCTGGCAAGAAGCCATGCTATTAAGAGTCATTCCACCATCCTTTCTCCATCATTTTAAAAGGCAGAACACCTTTTTCCAGTTATCATAAGAATGAGTTGCTGGAGGGGACGTTTTTGAGTGGGGTCGGGTGGTGCGTTGAGGGGAAGGCTCTCTGTCTGTCTGGTGGTTTGTCTTTATTATGCCCAAAGAGGAGAGGTGGGCATGTGTGTGGCAGGTGAAAAGTACGGATCCGCACTTTTCAGCCAGTTCCTTTACGAATCCTTTGATTCATCAGCTGGGAATCCACCATGGCTGTCGAGACCCCTCTATGTGTGGGCCCAGGTAACTGGCTAGTTCCAAGATGTATGCCGTAGAGCTTTTGAAATAACCACTACGTTGAGAATTGTTTGCCAGTTTTTGCAGCACCTTTGACCATAATTGTGATAAGGTTCATCTGTGCCTCCTTAAACCCAAGCAGGCTGCCACGGACAAAACTATGCTGAGGCCTAGCTCCCTTGGTGTACCGATACATTTTACTGGAGCCTGGCAAGAAGCCATTTTTTTAAAGTACAATTCCACCGTCTTTTCTCCATTATTTTAAAAGGCAGTGCACCTTTAGCCAGTTAGCATAAAGATGAGTCACTGGAGCGGCTTTTTGTGTGGGGTTGGGTGTGTGTGGGAGGGCAGGCCCTCTGTCAGTCTGGTGGTTTGTTTTTATTATTCCCAGAGAGGAGAAGCGGGCATGTATGTGGCAGGTGAAAACTTTGGATCCTGTTTCAGTCTGAAACAGTATCTCCGCTTTTGAGCCTGTTCCTTTTGGAATCCTTTAATTCATCAGTTGGGAATCCACCATGGTTCTCTAGACCTCCCTGAGCATGGGCCCAGGTAACTGGCTAGTTCCAAGAAGTATGCCGCAGAGCTTTGGAAATAACCACTACATTGAGTATTATTTGCCAGTTTTTGCAGCAACTTTCACAATGATTGTGAAAAGGTTAGGCAGTGCATCCTGAAACCCAAGCTGGCTTCCACAGAAAAAACTACGGTTAGGCCAATCTCCCTTGGAGTTGCCGATAATTGGTACTGGTCCGTGGCAAGAAGCCATTCCTTTAAGTATCATTCCACCTTCCTTTCACAACTATTTTAAAAGGCAGAGCACCTATTGCCATTTAGCTTAAGGATGAGTCGCTGGAGGAAACGTTTTTGTGTGGGGTGGGAGAGGCAGAGCCAGGCCCTCTGTCAGTCCAGTGGTTTGTTTTTATTATCCCCGGAGAGGAGAAGTGGACATGTGTGTGGCAAGTGAAAAGTGTGGATCCTGTTTCAGTCTTAGACTGATACAGGATCGGCACTTTTCATCCTGTTCCTTTAAGAATCCTTTGCTTCATCAGCTGGGAATCCACCATAGTTCTCTACACCCCACTATGTGTGGGCCCACTTAACAGGCTAGTTCAAAGAAGTATGCCACAGAGCATTTGAAATAACCACTACCATGGAAATTATTTGCCAGCTTTTCCAGCACTTTTACCATAATTTTGATAAGGTTCATTTGTGCTTCCTTAAACCCTAGATGGCTTCCATGGACAAACCTATACTGAGGGTTCTCTCGCTTGGTGTTGCCAATACTTGGTACGGGAGTCTGACAAGAATCCAGTCTTTTAATTATCATTGCACCATCCTTTCTCCCTTATATTAAAAGGTGAGCAACTTTCGGCAGTTAGCATAAGGAGAGTCAACGGAGGGGATGTTTTTGGGTGGGATCGGGGTGGTTTGGGGGACAGTCCCTCTGTCAGTCTGGTTGTTTGTGTTTATTATGCCCAGACAGGGAAGTGGATATATTTGTGGCAGGTGAAATGTGCGGATCCTGTTTCAGTTAGACTGAAACAGTATCCGCACTTTTCAGCTGGTTCCCTTAAAAATCCTTTGATTCGGGCCGGGCGCGGTGGCTCACGCCTGTAATCCTAGCACTCTGGGAGGCCGAGGCGGGTGGATTGCTCAAGGTCAGGAGTTCGAGACCAGCCTGAGCGAGACCCCGTCTCTACTAAAAATAGAAAGACATTATATGGACACCTAAAAAAATCTATATAGAAAAAATTAGCCGGGCATAGAGGCGCATGCCTGTAGTCCCAGCTACTCGGGAGGCTGAGGCAGTAGGATCGCTTGAGCCCAGGAGTTTGAGGTTGCTGTGAGCTAAGCTGATGCCACGGCACTCACTCTAGCCTGGGCAACAAAGTGAGACTCTGTCTCAACAACAACAACAAAAAAAATCCTTTGATTCATCAGCTGGGAATCCACCATGGTTCCTTAGAACCCTCCATGCATGGGCCCATGAACTGGCCTGTACCAAGATGTATGCTGCACAGCTTTTGAGATAAACACTACGTGTAGAATTATTTGCCAGTTTCTGCAGCACATATCACCATAATTGTGATAAGGATCGTCTGTGCCTCCTTAAACACAAGACGGCTGCCACGGAGAAAACTATGCTGAGGCCTAGGTCACTTGGATTTCACGACACTTGTTACTGGAGGCTGGAAGGAGGCCATTCTTTTAAGTATCATTCCACCATACTTTCCCCATTATTTTAAAATGCACGGAAACCTTTGCAAGTTAGCATAATAATTAGTAGCTGGAGGGGACATTTTTATTTGTGGGGTCGGTGTGGGTGGGGGGCGCAGGCCCTCTGTCAGTTCGCTGGATTGTTTTTATTTTCCCCAGACCGGAGAAGTGGGCATGTGTGTGGCAGGTGAAAAGTTCGGATCCCGTTTCTGTCTTAGACTGAAACAGAAACCGCACTTTTCACCCCGTTCCATTAAGAATCCCTTGCTTCATCAGCTGGGAATCCACCATGGGCCTCTAGACTGCTCTATGCGTGGGCCCAGTTAACTGGCTAGTTCAAAGAATTATGCCGCAGAGCTTTTCAAGTAACCACTACCATGAGAATTACTTGACCGCTTTTGCAGCACCTTTCACCATAATTGTGATAAGGTTCATCTGTGCCTCCTTAAACCCAAGATGGCTGCCAGGGACAAACGTGTGCTGAGGCCTAGGTGACTTGCTGTTGCAAATACTTGGTATGGGAGTCTGGCAATAAGCCAGTCTTTTAGGTATAATTCCACCATTCTATGTCCATTATTTTAAAAGGCAGAGGACGTATTGCCAGATAGCATAAGGATCAGTTGCTGGAGGGCACGATTTTGTGTGGGGTGGTGGGGGGCGGGGGCAGGCCATCTGTCAATCCGATGGGTTGTTTTTGTTATCCCTAGAGAGGAGAAGTGGGCATGTGTGTTGCAGGCAAAAAGTCAGAATCCTGTTTCAGTCAGGATCTGCACTTTTCAGCCTGTTCCTTTAAGAATCCTTAGATTCATCACCTTGGAATCCACCATGGTTCTCTAGACCCCTCTATGCGTGGGCCCAGGTAACTGGCTTCTTCCAAGAAGTATGCCACAGAGCTTTTGAATTAAACAGTACGTTGAGAATTATTTGCCGGGTTTTCAGCACGTTTCACCATAATTATGATAAAGTTTGTATGTGCGTCCTTAAACCCAACATGGCTGCCACGGGCATAACTATGCTGAGGCGTAGCTGACTTGGTGTTGCCTATTTTTGTTAGTGGAGACTGACAAGAAGCCATTCTTCTAAGTATCACTCCACCGTCCTTTCTCCATTGTTTAAAAATGCAGGGAAATTTTGCAAGTTAGCATAATAATTAGTAGCTGGAGGGGAATGTTTTTGGGGGGGATCTGCGTGGGTGGAAGGGGGGCAGGCCCTTTGTCAGTTCGCTGGTTTGTTTTTATTATCCCCAGAGAGGAAAAGTGGGCATGTGTGTGGCAGGTGAAAAGTGTGCGTCCTGTTTCAGTCTTAGACAGACACAGGATCTGCACTTTTCACCCCGTTCCATTAAGAATCCTTTGCTTCATCAGCTGGGAATCCACCATGGTTCTCTAGACCCCTCTTTTAGTGCACACAGAAAACTGCCTGGTTCCAAGAAGTTTTCCTCAGAGCTTTTGAAATAACCACTACTATGGAAATTATTTGCCAGCTTTTCCAGCACTTTTACCATAATTTTGATAAGGTTCATCTGTGCTTCCTAAAACCCTAGATGGCAGCCACGGACAAACCTATGCTGACACCTAGGTCACTTCCTGTTGCCAATAATTGGTATGGGAGTCTGGCAAAAGGCCAGTATTTTAAGTATAATTCCACCATCCTATCTTCATTATTTTAAAACGCAGAGGACCTTTCGCCAGATAGCATAAGGATGAGTCGCTGGAGGGGACCTTTTTGTGTACAGTGTTGGGGGGCGGGGGAGGACATCTGTCAATCCGATTGATTGTTTTTATTATCCCTAGAGAGGAGAAGTGGGCATGTGTGTTGCAGGCCAAAAGTGCATATAGTGTTTCAGTCTCAGACTGAAACAGGATCCGCACTTTTCAGCCTGTTCCTTTAAGAATCCTTTGATTCATCACCTGGGAATCCATCATGGTTCTCTAGACCCCTCTATGCGTGGGCCCAGAAAACTGCCGGGTTCCAAGAAGTATTCCACAGAGCTTTTGAAAAAACCACTACGTTGAGAATTATTTGCCAGGTTTTGCAGCACCTTTCATCATAATTGTCATAAGGTTCGTCTCGAGATGGCTGCCATGGACAAAACTATGCTGAGGCCGAGCTCACTTTGTGTGGCCGATCCTTGGTACTGGAGACTGGAAAGAATACATTCTTTTAAGTATCATTTCACCATCCTTCTCCACTATTTTAAAAGTCAGAGCACCTTTTGGCAGTTAGAATAACAAGGAGTCGCTGGACGGGAAGTTTTTATGTGGGGTCTGGGGGCTGGTGCGGCAAGCCCTCCGCCAGTTCTGTGGTTTCTTTTTATTATCCCCAGAGAGGAGAAGTGGGCATGTGTTTGGCAGGTGAAAAGTGCAGATCCTGTTTCAGAGTATGAAACAGGATCCGCATGTTCATCCTGTTCCTTTAAGAATCCTTTGCTTCATCAGCTGGGAATCCACCATAGTTCTCTACACCACACTATGTGTGGGCCCAGTTAACTGGCTAGTTCAAAGAAGTATGCCGCAGAGCTTTTGAAATAACCACTACCATGAGAATTATTTAACAGCTTTCGCAGCACCTTTTATTATAATTGTTATAAGGTTCATCTGTGTCTCCTTAAACCCAAGATGGCTGCCATGGACAAACCTATGCTGAGGCCTACGTCACTTGCTGTTGCCAATATTTGGTATGGGAATCTGGCAATAAGCCAGTCTTTTAGGTATAATTCTACCATCCTATCTCCAGTTTTTTAAAAGGCTTATGACCTTTCACCAGATAGCATAAGGACGAATCGCTGGAGCAGACTATTTTGTGTGGGGTGGTGGGGGCCGGGGGCAGGGCATCTGTAAATCCGATGGGCTGTTTTTGTTATCCCTAGAGATGAGAAGGGCGAATGTGTGTTGCAGGCAAAATGTGCGGATCCTGTTTCACACTTAGACTGAAACAGGATCTGCACTTTTGAGCCTGTTCCTTTAAGAATCCTTTGATTCATCACCTGGGAATCCACCATGGTTCTCTAGACCTCTCTTTGCATGGGCACAGGTAACTGGCTTGTTCCAAGAAGTATGCGACAGAGCTTTTGAATTAACCAGTACTTTTAGAATTGTCAGGTTTTTAGCATGTTTAACCGTAATTGTGATAATGTTTGAATGTGCCTCCTTAAACCCAAGATGGCTGCCACGGATATAAATATGCTGAGGCATAGCTGACTTGTTGATGCCTATTTTTGTTAGTGGAGACTGACAAGAAGACATTCTTCTAAGTATCATCCCACCATCATTTTTCCATTGCGTAAAAATGGAGGGAAATTTTGCAAGTTAGTATTATAATTAGATGTAGGGTACGTATTTTTTTTTCTTTTTTTGTGGGGTAGGAGTGGATGGGCGTTTCAGGCCCTCTGTGAGTTCACTGGTTTTCTTTTATTATCCCCAGAGAGGACAAGTGGGCATGTGTTTGGCAGGTGAAAAGTGTGGATTCTATTTCAGAGAATTAAACAGGATCCACATGGTCATCCCATTCCTTTAAGAATCCTTTGCTTCATCAGCTGGGAATCCACCATGGTTCTATATACTCCTCTATGCATTGGCACAGGTAACTGGCTTGTTCCAAGAAGTATGCCGCAGAGCTTTTCAATTAACCAGTACGTTGAAAATTATTTGCAGGTTTTCAGCATTTCACCCTAATTGTAATAACGTTTGTATGTGCCTCCTGAAACCCAAGATGGCTGCCACGGACATAACTATGCTGAGGTGTAGCCGACTTGGTGTTGCCTCTTTTTGTCAGCGGAGACTAACAAGTAGCCATTCTAAGTATAAGCCCACCGTCATTTTTCCATTGTTAAAAAATTCAGGGAAATTTTGCAAGTTAGCTTTATAATTAGTAGCTGGAGGGCACTTTTTTTTTTTTTTTTTTTCGTCGGGTCGGTGTCGATGGGGGGGTCAGGCCCTCTATAAATTTGCTGGTTTGTTTTTATTATCCCCAGAGAGGGGAAGTTGGCATTTGATGGCAGCTGAAAAGTGCGGATACTCTTTCAGAGAATTAAACAGCATTCGCATGGTCATCCCGTTCCTTTAAGAATCCTGGAAGGGCGAGGTGGCTCACGCCTGTAATCCTAGCACTCTGGGAGGCCGAGGCGGGTGGATCGCTCGAGGTCAGGAGTTCGAGACCAGCCTGAGCAAGAGCGAGACCCCGTCTCTACTAAAAATAGAAAGACATTATATGGACAACTAAAAATCTATATAGAAAAAATTAGCCGGGCATAGTGGCGCATGCCTGTAGTCCCAGCTACTCGGGAGGCTGAGGCAGTAGGATCGTTTAAGCCGAGGAGTCTGAGGTTGCTGTGAACTCAGCTGACGCCACGGCACTCACTCTAGCCTGGGCAACAAATTGAGACTCTGTCTGAACAAAAAAAAAAAAAAAAAAAAAAAAAAAAAAAAGAATCCTTTGCTTCATCAGCTGGGAATCCACCATGGATCTATATACTCCTCTATGCGTGGGCACAGGTACCTGGCTTGTTCCAAGAAGTATGCCGCAGAGCTTTTCAATTAACCACTACGTTGAAAATTATTTGCAGGTTTTCAGCGTTTCACCATAATTGTGATAAGGTTTGTATGTGCCTGCTGAAACCCAAGATGGCTGCCACGGACATAACTATGCTGAGGCGTAGCTCACTTGGTGTTTCCTATTTTTGTCAATGGAGACTGACAAGAAGCCATTCTTTTAAGTATAATCCCACCATGATTTTTCCATTGTTTAAAAATGCAGGGAAATTGTGCAAGTTAGCATTATAATTAGTAGCTGGAGGGTACTTTTTTTTTTTTTGTGGTGTCGGTGTGGATGGGGGTGCAAGGCCCTCTAGATGTTCGCTGGTTTGTTTTTATTATCCCCAGAGAGGAGAAGTGGGCATGTTGTTGGCAGGTGAAAAGTGCAGATTCTGTTTCAAAGAATTAAAAAGGATCCGCATGGTCATCCGCTTCCTTTAAGAATCCTTTGCTTCATCAGCTGGGAAACCACCATGGTTCTATATACTCCTGTATGGGTGGGCACAGGTGACTGGCTTGTTTCAAGAAGTATGCCACAGAGGTTTTCAAATAAAAAGTACATTGAAAATTATTTGCAGGTGTTCAGCGTTTCATCATAATTGTGACAACGTTTGTATGTGCCTTGAAACCCAAGATGGCTGCCACAGACATAACTATGCCGAGGCGTAGCTGACTTGGTTTTGCCGATTTTTGTTAGTGGACACTGACAAGAAGCCATTCTTCTAAGTATCATGCCGCCATCATTTTTCCGTTGGTTAAAAATGAAGGGAAATTTTGGAACTTAGCATTATAATTAATAGCTGGAGGGTACGGTTTTTTTTGTGTGTGTGGTCGATGTGGATGGGGGGGGTCAGGCCCTCTGTCAGTTCGCTGGTTAGTTTTTATTATCCCCAGAGAGGAGAAGTGGGCATGTGTTTGGCAGGTGAAAAGGGCGGATTCTGTTTCAGAGAATGAAACAGGATCCGCATGCTCATCCCGTTCCTTTTGGAAATTTTTGCTTCATCAGCTGGGAATCCACCATGGTTCTATATACTCCTCTATGTGTGGGCACAGGTAACTGGCTTGTTCCAAGAAGTATGCCACAGAGCTTTTCAATTAAGCAGTACGTTGAAAATTATTTGCAGGTTTTCAGCGTTTCACCATAATTTTGATAACGTTTGTATGTGTCTCCTGAAACCCAATATGGCTGCCAAGGACATAAGTATGCTGAGGCGTAGCTGACTTCGTGTTGCCTATTTTTGTTAGTGGAGACTGACAAGAAGCCATTCTTCTAAGTATCATCCCACCACCATTTTTCCATTGTTTAAAAATGCAGGGAAATTTTGCAAGTTAGCATTATAATTAGTAGCTGGAGGGTAATTTTTTTTTTTTTTTTGTGGGGTCAGTGTGGATGGGTTGGTCAGGCCATCTGTCAATTCACTGGTTTGTTTTTATTATCCCCAGAGAGGAGAAGTGCGCATGTGTTCGGCAGGTGAAAAGTGCGGATTCTGTTTCAGAGAATTAAACAGGATCCGCATGGTCATCTCATTCCTTTAAGAATCCTTTGCTTCATCAGCTGGGATTCCACCATGTTTCTATATACTCCTCTATGAGTGGGCACGGGTACCTGGCTTGTTCCAAGAAGTATGCTGGAGAGTTTTCAAATTAACCAGTACGTGGAAAATTATTTGCAGGTTTTCAGCGTTTCACCATAATTTTGAAAACATTTGTATGTGCCTCCTGAAACCCAAGAAGGCTGCGACGGACATAACTATGCTGAGGAGTAGCTGACTTGGTGTTGCCTATTTTTGTTAGTGGAGACTGACAAGAAGCCATTCTTCTAAGTATCATCCCACCACCATTTTTCCATTGTTTTAAAATGCAGGGAAATTTTGCAAGTTAGCATTATAATTAGTAGCTGGAGGGTACGGTTTTTTTTTGTGTGTGGTCGATGTGGATGGGGGGGGTCAGGCCCTCTGTCAGTTCGCTGGTTAGTTTTTATTATCCCCAGAGAGGAGAAGTGGGCATGTGTTTGGCAGGTGAAAAGGGCGGATTCTGTTTCAGAGAATTAACGATGATCCCCATGGTCATCCCGTTCCTTTAATAATCCTTAACTTCATCAGCTGGAAATCCAGCATGGTTCTATATACTCCTCTTTGCGTGGGAACAAGTAACTGGCTTGTTCCAAGAAGTATGCCGCAGAGCTTCTCAATTAACCACTACGTTGAAAATTATTTGCAGGTGTTCAGCGTTTCACCATAATTGTGATAACGTTTGTTTGTGCCTCCTGAAACCCAAGAAGGCTGCGACGGACATAACTATGCTGCGGAGTAGCTGACTTGGTGTCACCTATTTTTGTTAGTGGAGACTGACAAGAAGCCATTCTTCTAAGTATCATCCCACCACCATTTTTCCATTGTTTTAAAATGCAGGGAAATTTTGCAAGTTAGTATTATAATTAGTAGCTGGAGGGTACTTTTTTTTTTTTGTGGGGTCGGTGTGGATGGGGGTGCAAGGCCCTCTAGATGTTCGCTGGTTTGTTTTTATTATCCCCAGAGAGGAGAAGTGGGCATGTTGTTGGCAGGTGAAAAGTGCGGATTCTGTTTCAAGGAATTAAAGAGGATCCGCATGGTCATCCGCTTCCTTTAAGAATCCTTTGCTTCATCAGCTGGGAAACCACCATGGTTCTATATACTCCCGTAAGGGTGGGCACAGGTTACTGGCTTGTTCCAAGAAGTATGCCACAGAGCTTATCAAATAAAAAGTACATTGAAAATTATTTGCAGGTGTTCAGCGTTTCATCATAATTGCGACAACGTTTGTATGTGCCTTGAAACCCAAGATGGCTGCCACAGACATAGCTATGCTGAGGCGTAGCTGACTTGGTTTTGCCGATTTTTGTTAGTGGAGACTGACAAGAAGCCATTCTTCTAAGTATCATGCCGCCATCATTTTTCCGTTGGTTAAAAATGAAGGGAAATTTTGGAAGTTAGCATTATAATTAGTAGCTGGAGGGTACGGTTTTTTTTGTGTGTGTGGTCGATGTGGATGGGGGGGTCAGGCCCTCTGTCAGTTAGCTGGTTAGTTTTTATTATCCCCAGAGAGGAGAAGTGGGCATGTGTTTGGCAGGTGAAAAGGGCGGATTCTGTTTCAGAGAATTAACGATGATCCCCATGCCTATCCCGTTCCTTTAATAATCCTTTACTTCATGAGCTGGAAATCCACCATGGTTCTATATACTCCTCTTTGTGTGGGAACAGGTAACTGGCTTGTTCCAAGAAGTATGCCGCAGAGCTTTTCAATTAACGAGTATGTTGAAAATTATTTGCAGGTGTTCAGCGTTTCACCATAATTGTGATAACGTTTGTTTGTGCCTCCTGAGACCCAAGATGGCTGCCACGAACATAACGATGCTGAGGCGTAGCTGACTTGGTTTTGCCTATTTTTGTTAGTGGAGACTGACAAGAATCCATTCTTCTAAGTATCATCTCACCATGATTTTTCCATTGTTTAAAAATGCAGGAAAATTTTGCAAGTTAGCATTATAATTAGTAGCTGGAGGGTACTTTTTTTTTTTGTGGGGTCAGTGTGGATGGGTTGGTCAGGGCATCTGTCAATTCACTGGTTTGTTTTTATTATCCCCAGAGAGGAGAAGTGGGCATGTGTTTGGCAGGTGTAAAGTGCGGATTCTGTTTCAGAGAATTAAACAGGATCCGCATGGTCATCTCATTCCTTTAAGAATCCTTTGCTTCATCAGCTGGGATTCCACCATGTTTCTATATACTCCTCTATGCGTGGGCACAGGTACCTGGCTTGCTCCAAGAAGTATGCCGCAGAGCTTTTCAATTAACCACTACGTTGAAAATTATTTGCAGGTTTTCAGCGTTTCACCATAATTTTGATAACGTTTGTATGTGCCTCCTGAAACCCAAGAAGGCTGCGACGGACATAACTATGCTGAGGAGTAGCTGACTTGGTGTTGCCTATTTTTGTTAGTGGAGACTGACAAGAAGCCATTCTTCTAAGTATCATCCCACCACCATTTTTCCATTGTTTTAAAATGCAGGGAAATTTTGCAAGTTAGCATTATAATTAGTAGCTGGAGGGTACGGTTTTATTTTGTGTGTGGTCGATGTCGATGGGGGGGTCAGGCCCTCTGTCAGTTCGCTGGTTTGTTTTTATTATCCCCAGAGAGGAGAAGTGGGTATTAGCATGGCAGGTGAAAACTGCGGATCTGTTTCAGAGAATTAAACAGGATCCGCATGGTAATCCCGTTCCTTTAAGAATCCTTTGCTTCATCAGCTGGGAATCCACCATGGTTCTATATACTCCTCTTTGCGTGGGAACAGGTAACTGGCTTGTTCCAAGAAGTATGCCGCAGAGCTTTTCAATTAACCACTACGATGAAAATTATTTGCAGGTGTTCAGCGTTTCACCATAATTGTGATAACGTTTGTTTGTGCCTCCTGAAACCCAAGAAGGCTGCCACGAACATAACTATGCTGAGGCGTAGCTGACTTGGTGTTGCCTTTTTTTATTAGTGGAAACTGACAAGAATCCATTCTTCTAAGTATCATCTCACCATCATTTTTCCATTGTTTAAAAATGCAGGAAAATTTTGCAAGTTAGCATTATAATTAGTAGCTGGAGGCTACGGTGTTTTTTTTTTTTTTTTCCTGTGGGGTCGGTGTGGATGTGTTGGTCAGGCCCTCTGTCAGTTCGCTGGTTTGTTTTTATTATCCCCAGAGAGGAGAAGTGGGTATTAGTATGGCAGGTGAAAAGTGCGGATTCTGTTTCAGAGAATTAAACAGGATCCGCATGGTAATCCCGTTCCTTTAAGAATCCTTTTCTTCATGAGCTGGGAATCCACCATGGTTCTATATACTTCTCTATGCGTGGGCACAGGAAACTGGCTTGTTCCAAGAAGTATGCCTCAGAGCTTTTCAATTAACCAGTATGTTGAAAATCCTTTGCAGGTTTTCAGCGTTTCACCATAATTGTGATAACGTGTGTATGTGCCTACTGAAACCAAATATGGCTGCTATGGACATAACTATGCTGAGGCGTAGCTGACTTGGTGTTGCCTATTTTTGTCAGTGGAGACTGACAAGAAGCCATTCTTCTAAGTATCATCCCACCATCATTTCTCCATTGTTTAAAAATGCAGGGAAATTTTGCAAATTGGCATTATAATTAGTAGCTGGAGGGTACTTTTTTTTTTGTGGGGTCGGTCAGGATGGGTGTTCAGGTGTTGAGCCTAAGAATACTGAGTTGTAGAACTGCCCCCTGTATTTCTGGAGACAAGATTTGATTTCAGAAGTCAAATAAGGCTTTGCCTTAAGGAAAAGATAAATGTGTTAGTTCAAAAGCTGCCTCGTCTCAGGAGGGCGTCTTGCTGGTCAATAGAAGCTGCATCTCAAGGAGACAGCTGTAAACTGGGCCTTTGGTTCTCACCTGTTTTGAACGACAAGGCAGGCCTCCCTTAGGACCAAAGGTTGCTGGTGCTGCTGACAGGTGGACCCCCGGAGATGAGAGCTAATCAGATAGATATGTTAATGCCCAAGCCGGGCCCAGATGGAACCATGCGGTTCAAGTAATTAACACAAAGCACAGCCCATGTTGACTTCTGGGATCATCTCTGTCTCCAAGAACACAATCACCAGAGCCAAGATGTCTCTGTTTGTTGCTAAAGTAATAGCCTTATCATAAAACTTAGAAGTTTGCCCCAAGAAGATTTTATAACCCATTGTTCCCCTAGTTAGAGTTAGTTAAAGGATCTGTAGTAGACTTTTAGGAGACTTTGACCCTAAAGCAAACTGCCTGTTAGTATCAAAATCCCGTTGCGCTTGGCAACCGGAGCCTGTATGTACCCTATATAATACCTGTGTGGAGTTTCAGTCGGGGAAATATTTGATGCGGGTAAAATATTTCCATCCGGATACCCTCCTTTATCTATTTTCATAAACTTTCACTTTATAAACAAAAAAAAAAAAAAAAAAAAAAAAAGGACCTCTTTGCGGGGAGCGTAGCTAACTCCCCGCAAACTGGCGTAGTCGGCAGGACACTCCGATAGGGTCTTGAAGGCAAAAGGCTTTGCTCGAGCGAAGAGTTCCCGAATTGCATCGCAAGGGACCTGGAGTGGATTGAAAGTCGCGCCCGCGTCTTACCTAGTGAGAGGTAAGTGAACATCTCCAGGGCAAAGTAAATTATTATTCTGTCCGGATTAAAATAATGAGGAAGACTATCTTTTCTGAGTATGTGGAATTGTTGAGAGCTTATTAAAGAGTACTAGAGTAATTGCCAAAAAGAAAAATCTCGAGAAATTGTTAATTTAATTTCCAAGCACTGTGATTGGTTCCCACCTCCGGGTGAGTTCAAGCTGCAGCAAAAGTAGTTGGCGCTGAAAACATTATGAAAAGCGCTCCGAAAATAAATAAATAAATAAATAAATAAATTAAATTTCTCTATGTATTTAAAAGCTCTGCTCTTTAATTTCTCAAGCTCTACAGCTGTTTCATTCTAACTCAGAATTCTCTTTTAGCGAGACAGAGTATATCCGTCCTAAAATAAGCTTAGTAAAAGATCTGGAGCCTGTTTTTAGCAGAAAAGAGAAGGTCAATTGGGACCTTCCGTCTGCATTGGGCCAGGATAAGACAAAGCCAATAAAAGTAGGTACCGACCCTCTTCTCGGGTCTATAGAAAATATAGAAAAGAGAAAAAGAAAGAATTCTAAAGGAGAACTTTCACTTTAAGAGCTCTCTGCGCGGCTCAAGTCAGCCGCTTTAAGCTTGGGAACCGCTACTCTCTAATGCAAATGATTCCCTGAAGCATGATCCACCATTGAGAGAGGCTGTTAAAAAAAAAAAAAACTTTTAAAGAACAAACTAAGATCTTAGAAAAGATGATCAGGTTATTGCTCAAATTCAACAGTGCTGTATTAGAACATAAGAGAAGATAGCTTCTCCTAAACAGTCTGTGTTTTCTTGTGTAAGATGTTAAAGAAAATGTTAATGAAACTTATGTAGATTTTATCACTAGATTACAAGATGTGCAAAAAACGGTTAGTCCGCCTGACTTAAAAAATTTAATATTACATATATTGGCTTTTAATAATACTAATTCAAAATGTTAGCGGCTTTTACATCCGCCGCTCAAAAAAAAAAAAAAAAGGGTTTCGCCGAAAAGTTAAATCAGAGGCTTTTAAAATACAAATGTTGGCTGAGGCTAGCAGTGGGAAAGGCATTCCCAGAAAGCAAAAAACTGTCGTAAAATGTCTCGATTACATCCGTAAAGGACATTTTGGAAAAAAAAAAAAAATTATAAACAACTTTCCGGAGCTTTTATCACTGACCGGAGCTCTCTTACCTTAAAAGGGATTTCAGTACATTTGGGTATAGTTGATTCAGATTACTCAGGAAAAATTTCAGTTAATGATGAGTTCCAATTTTGATTATCTTATTCAGGCTAGAGACCGTATTGCACAACTTCTATTGTTACCTTATATACAGAAGTTCTAAGGCAAGGAGGTTTTGGGAGCACTGGAACTAAAGTGTATTGGCAAGCTTTAATTAATGACCAGAGACCTCAATTAGAGATTAAGTTAAATGGCAAATCTTTTGTTGGACTTGTAGATACTGGGGCTGATGTTACAATTATTTCTAAAAGTTTTTGGCCAAAGGCTTGGCCTTTACAAGAAGTTCCTACTGTTCTTACCGGAATAGGAACGATGACTGACATATTTCAAAGTCGACAAATTTTAAATTGTTCAGGTCCTGATGGACAGACAGCCACTTTAAAACCTTACGTGGCTAACATCACTATTAATTTGTGGGGAAGAGATTTGTTACAGCAATGGGGAGCATACATCAATATACCTAATACATCTGCTCCTGCTAAACAGATTATGTTAAATATGAATTATAACCCTTGTTTTGGTTTGGGTAAAAGGAGCCAAGGGGCTAAGACTTTCGAGGCACCAAAGGCACATACTTCTCGGCATGGTTTATGCTATCCAAATTTTGGATAGCGGCCACTGCTGCTGAAAAGCACCATTATGCTCTGGCTTTAAATTGGATATCACAAAAGCCTATATGGACAGAGCAGTGGCCACTAAACCAAGAAAAATTGGGTGCTCTTCAAATATTAGGAGAAGAACAATTACAAGCAGGACATATAGAGGAGTCCACCAGTCCGTGGAATTCTCCTATATTTGTTATTAAAAAGAAATCTGGCAAATGGCAAATGTTAACTGATTTAAAAATAATCAATATAATTATACAATTAATAATCAAGCCAAACGTATTGTTTCTCATTGTCCCACTTGTCAATTAATTAATCAGCTTAAATTTTCTGCAGGACTTAATCCTCGAGGTCTCTCGCCAAATGAATTATGGCAAATGGATGTTACTCATATTCCTAAATTTGGCAAGTTAGGTATTGTACGTGTTACTGTAGATACTTATTCCAGTCTTATTATGGCTACTCCATCCTCTGGAGAAACTGTTAGACATGTACTTTCACGTTTACACTCCTGTTTTGTATAAATGGGAGTCCCAGCCACCATTAAAACTGACAATGGCCCTGCTTACACTAGTCATTCTTTTGCAGCTTTTTATATTAAATGAGACATCAAGCACATTACTGGCATTCCTTATAATCCTCAAGGACAAGGTATTATAGAACGTACACATCAAACTTTAAAAAACATGTTATTAAAACAAAAAGGGGGAGGTAGACAGTCTCCCAAAGACAGAATAAATCAAGCCTTATTTACCTAAAATTTTTTGAATATTCATAAGGAAGATAAATTAACAGCAATAGAAAAGCATTGGAATGGGAGTCCACAATCAGACTCTTTCCCTCACCAGCCTATCTGGTGGAAAGATAATGTAGAAAATAAATGGAAAAAAGGATGGGCAAAGGTATGGGGGAGAGTTTTTGCTTGTGTTTTGACAGATGACAGACCTACAGTCTGGATTCCAAGCAGAAGAATCAAACCCAGAGTGGAAACTCAAGGGGAAAAAGCAGAAGACACGTCAGGCACAGACCATGACGTGGGGACAGCTGAAGAGAACATACAAAGAAGCAGACAAGATATTGAACCGGACATTTGTACCTAAAACGTCTGTAAATCTTTTTCTTGCCATGATCTGCGTGGTGAGCATGGTGGTAAGAGTGTCTGGCAACCAGACACATCACTATTGGGCATTCTAAAATTGCACCCACAGATATACCCCTTTGTAAGAAAGTAATAATTTCTGATCCTAAAACTTGGGTACAATGGGACAATTATAGAGCTCACATGGGGCGCATTCTTGCTGGGTCCACATCTTATGGTGTTGTCCTAGACTGGAGTCCCTATGGACATCCTGCCTCCTCTCACAATTTTAAAAAGCTTCATTGGAATAAAACTGCCACCTCGATGTCTGTAAAAGACACTGACCTTAAAAGTCATATTACATGGCTCAATGATGGTATGAGCTCTCCAGCTCCTCATATTTTAGATGGCCCTATTCATGATCAATTGTGGAAAATATCAGCTGCTTTGCACCCTTTGCAGGCCTGGATTAGCACACACACTGGATACAAACAATAGCCGAGAATGGACTTTTAATTTAAATTCTACTCATTATATTCAAGTTTGTGTTAGACTGCCTTACTTATTTATGATTGGACATGCTGTTTATAAAGAACCTTCTTTCCTAGTGACCTGTGACAACTGTTCTTATTATACCTGTATTAAGAATTCTATAAAGTTCAACCCTTATAAAGAAACACTTTATATTTTCAAAGCCAGAACAGGACTGTGGTTACCTGTTAAAATGAATAGAGTCTGGCAAGAAACACCAGCAATGTTCCTTTTGGATAAACTACTTAACCACATTCTTAAACGTACAAAAAGATTTATTGGTCTCTTAATAGCAGCTATTTTGGGAATCATTGCTGTCACTGCTTCTGCGGCCACCGCAGGTGTGGCTCTACATCAGACCGTTCAGACCACTGAATTTGTTCAAAACTGGCACCATGATTCAAATCAATTATGGTCTACACAAAATCAAATTGACTCTAAATTAGCTACTCAAGTGGCTGACTTACAGCAAGCAGTCACCTTGTTGGGAGACCAGGTTATAAGTCTACAAAAGCAACTTAGACTTCGTTGTGATTGGAATATCACTCAATTTTGTGTTACACCTCATATATATAATCAAACTCGGTTTCCTTGGGAAAACATCAAAAAACATCTACTTAATCAAGGAAATCTGACTGAAGAGATTAAAAATTTACAACAAGAAATATTAAGTACCTTCAGTCACAAACTTAAATTGCTCTCTGAAGCTGACATTATTGATGACATCTCTTCTGGTTTGGAGTCAGCTGATCCACTTTATCATCTTAAGATCTATGGGAGTTCCACTATTGTAACTTTTAGCATTATTTTAATCCTTTGCTTGTGTTTATTTATAGTCTGGAGAAAACTCCGAAGCAGACAAGAATCCAGAGACCAACTCCTCGCTGTGATGGCTGTCCAACTCCATCAACTTTCTTCAAAAAATAAAAAAGGGGGAGATGTTGAGCCTAAGAATACTGAGTTGTAGAAATGCCCCCTGTATTTCTGGAGACAAGATTTGATTTCAGAAGTCAAATAAGGCTTTGCCTTAAGGAAAAGATAAATGTGTTAGTTCAAAAGCTGCCTCATTTCAGGAGGGCGTCTTGCTGGTCAGTAGAAGCTGCATCTCAAGGAGACAGCTGTAAACTGGGCCTTTGGTTCTCACCTGTTTTGAAAGACAAGGCAGGCCTCCCTTAGGACCAAAGGTTGCTGGTGCTGCTGACAGGTGGACCCCCGGAGATGAGAGCTAATCAGATAGATATGTTAATGCCCAAGCCGGGCCCAGATGGAACCATGCGGTTCAAGTAATTAACACAAAGCACAGCCCATGTTGACTTCTGGGATCATCTCTGTCTCCAAGAACACAATCACCAGAGCCAAGATGTCTCTGTTTGTTGCTAAAGTAATAGCCTTATCATAAAACTTAGAAGTTTGCCCCAAGAAGATTTTATAACCCATTGTTCCCCTAGTTAGAGTTAGTTAAAGGATCTGTAGTAGACTTTTAGGAGACTTTGACCCTAAAGCAAACTGCCTGTTAGTATCAAAATCCCGTTGCGCTTGGCAACCGGAGCCTGTATGTACCCTATATAATACCTGTGTGGAGTTTCAGTCGGGGAAATATTTGATGCGGGTAAAATATTTCCATCCGGATACCCTCCTTTATCTATTTTCATAAACTTTCACTTTATAAACTATATCTTTGGCTCTGTGTATTATTATTGCCATTACTTTATATTTTTATTTCTGTTTCCTACTATATTTTTCATCCTTTGCGATGACCCCTGCCTGAGAGACCTGATCGGAAGAAAAAACCTCTTTGCAGGGAGCGTAGCTAACTCCCTGCAAACTGGCGTAGTCAACTTAGAGATCTGATCAGAACAAAGAGAAAAGGACCTCTTTGCGGGGAGCGTAGCTAACTCCCCGCATTCAGGACCTCTGTCAGATCGCTGGTTTGTTTTTATTATCCCCAGAGAAGAGTAGTGGGCATGTGTTTGGCAGGTGATAAGTGCGGATTCTGTTTCAGAGAATTAAACAGGATCCGCATGGTCATCTCATTCCTTTAAGAATCCTTTGCTTCATCAGCTGGGATTCCACTATGTTTCTATATACTCCTCTATGAGTGGGCAAAGGTACCTGGCTTGTTCCAAGAAGTATGCTGGAGAGTTTTCAAATTAACCAGTACGTTGAAAATTATTTGCAGGTTTTCAGCGTTTCACCATAATTGTGATAACGTTTGTATGTGCCTCCTGAAACCCAAGAAGGCTGCGACGGACATAACTATGCTGAGGAGTAGCTGACTTGGTGTTGCCTATTTTTGTTAGTGGAGACAGACAAGAAGCCATTCTTCTAAGTATCATCCCACCACCATTTTTCCATTGTTTTAAAATGCAGGGAAATTTTGCAAGTTAGCATTATAATTAGTAGCTGGAGGGTACGGTTTTTTTTTTGTGTGTGGTCGATGTGGATGGGGGGGTCAGGCCCTCTGTCAGTTCGCTGGTTAGTTTTTATTATCCCCAGAGAGGAGAAGTGGGCATGTGTTTGGCAGGTGAAAAGGGCGGATTCTGTTTCAGAGAATTCACGATGATCCCCATGGTCATCCCGTTACTTTAATAATCCTTTATTTCATCAGCTGGAAATCCACCATGGTTCTATATACTCCTCTTTGCGTGGGAACAGGTAACTGGCTTGTTCCAAGAAGTATGCCGCAGAGCTTTTCAATTAACCAGTACGTTGAAAATTATTTGCAGGTGTTCAGCGTTTCACCATAATTGTGATAACGTGTGTATGTGCCTACTGAAACCAAATATGGCTGCTACGGACATAACTATGCTGAGGCGTAGCTGACTTGGTGTTTCCTATTTTTGTCAGTGGAGACTGACAAGAAGCCATTCTTCTAAGTATCATCCCACCATCATTTCTCCATTGTTTTAAAATGCAGGTAAATTTTGCAAATTGGCATTATAATTAGTAGCTGGAGGGTACTTTTTTTTGTGGGGTCGGTCAGGATGGGTGTTCAGGCCCTCTGTCACATCGCTGGTTTGTTTTTATTATCCCCAGAGAAGAGTAGTGGGCATGTGTTTGGCAGGTGAAAAGTGCGGATTCTGTTTCAGAGAATTAAACAGGATCCGCATGGTCATCTCATTCCTTTAAGAATCCTTTGCTTCATCAGCTGGGATTCCACCATGTTTCTATATACTCCTCTATGCGTGGGCACAGGTACCTGGCTTGTTCCAAGAAGTATGCTGGAGAGTTTCCAAATTAACCAGTACGTTGAAAATTATTTGCAGGTTTTCAGCGTTTCACCATAAATTTGATAAGGTTTGTATGTGCCTCCTGAAACCCAAGAAGACTGGGACGGACATAACTATGCTGAGGAGTAGCTGACTTGGTGTTGCCTATTTTTGTTAGTGGAGACAGACAAGAAGCCATTCTTCTAAGTATCATCCCACCACCATTTTTCCATTGTTTTAAAAGGCAGGGAAATTTTGCAAGTTAGCATTATAATTAGTAGCTGGAGGCTACGGTGTTTTTTTTTTTTTTTTCCGGTGGTGTCGGTGTGGATGTGTTGGTCAGGCCCCCTGTCAGTTCGCTGGATTGTTTTTATTATCCCCAGAGAGGAGAAGTGGGTATTAGTATGGCAGGTGAAAACTGCGGATCTGTTTCAGAGAATTAAACAGGATCCGCATGGTAATCCCGTTCCTTTAAGAATCCTTTGCTTTATGAGCTGGGAATCCACCATGGTTCTATATACTTCTCTATGCGTGGGCACAGGAAACTGGCTTGTTCCAAAAAGTATGCCTCAGAGCTTTTCAATTAACCAGTGTGTTGAAAATCCTTTGCAGGTTTTCAGCATTTCACCATAATTGTGATAACGTGTGTATCTGCCTACTGAAACCAAATATGGATGCTACGGACATAACTATGCCGAGGCGTAGCTGACTTGGTGTTTCCTATTTTTGTCAGTGGAGACTGACAAGAAGGCATTCTTCTAAGTATCATCCGACCCCCAGTTTTCCATTGTTTTAAAATGCAGGGAAATTTTGCAAGTTAGCATTATAATTAGTAGCTGGAGGGTACGGTTTTTTTTGTGTGTGTGGTCGATGTGGATGGGGGAGTCAGGCCCTCTGTCACTTCGCTGGTTAGTTTTTGTTATCCCCAGAGAGGAGAAGTGGGCATGTATTTGGCAGGTGAAAAGTGCGGATTCTGTTTCAGAGAATTAACGATGATCCCCATGGTCATCCCGTGACGTTAATAATCCTTTACTTCATCAGCTGGAAATCCACCAGGGTTCTATATACTCCTCTTTGCGAGGGAACAGGTAACTGGCTTGTTCCAAGAAGTATGCCGCAGAGCTTTTCAATTAACCACTACGTTGAAAATTATTTGCAGGTGTTCAGCGTTTCACCATAATTGTGATAACGTTTGTTTGTGCCTCCTGAAACCCAAGAAGGCTGCGACGGACATAACTATGCTGAGGAGTAGCTGACTTGGTGTTGCCTATTTTTGTTAGTGGAGACTGACAAGAAGCCATTCTTCTAAGTATCATCCCACCACCATTTTTCCATTGTTTTAAAATGCAGGGAAATTTTGCAAGTTAGCATTATAATTAGTAGCTGGAGGGTACGGTTTTTTTTTTGTGTGTGTGTTCGATGTGGATGGGGGGGTCAGGCCCTCTACCAGTTCGCTGGTTAGTTTTTATTATCCCCAGAGAGGAGAAGTGGGCATGTGTTTGGCAGGTGAAAAGGGCGGATTCTGTTTCAGAGAATTAACGATGATCTCCATGGTCATCCCGTTCCTTTAATAATCCTTTACTTCATCAGCTGGAAATCCACCATGGTTCTATATACTCCTCTTTGTGTGGGAACAGGTAACTGGCTTGTTCCAAGAAGTATGCCGCAGAGCTTTTCAATTAACCACTACGTTGAAAATTATTTGCAGGTGTTCAGCGTTTCACCATAATTGTGATAACGTTTGTTTGTGCCTCCTGAAACCCAAGACGGCTGCCACGAACATAACTATGCTGAGGCGTAGCTGAATTGGTTCTGCCTATTTTTGTTAGTGGAGACTGACAAGAATCTATTCTTCTAAGTATCATATCACCATCATTTTTCCATTGCTTAAAAATGCAGGAAAATTTTGCAAGTTAGTATTATAATTAGTAGCTGGAGGCTACGGTGTTTTTTTTTTTTTTCCTGTGGGGTCGGTGTGGATGTGTTGGTCAGGCCCTCTGTGAGTTCGCTGGTTTGTTTTTATTATCCCCAGAGAGGAGAAGTGGGTATTAGTATGGCAGGTGAAAAGTGCGGATTATGTTTCAGAGAATTAAACAGGATCCGCATGGTAATCCCATTCCTTTAAGAATCCTTTGCTTCATGAGCTGGGAATCCACCATGGTTCTATATACTTCTCTTTGCGTGGGCACAGGAAACTGGCTTGTTCCAAGAAGTATGCCTCAGAGCTTTTCAATTAACCAGTATGTTGAAAATCCTATGCAGTTTTTCAGCGTTTCACCATAATTGTGATAACGTGTGTATGTGCCTACTGAAACCAAATATGGCTGCTATGGACATAACTATGCCGAGGCGTAGCTGACTTGGTGTTGCCTATTTTCGTCAGTGGAGACTGACAAGAAGCCATTCTTCTAAGTATCATCCCACCATCATTTCTCCATTGTTTAAAAATGCAGGGAAATTTTACAAATTGGCATTATAATTAGTGGCTGGAGGGTACTTTTTTTTTGTGGGGTCGGTCAGGATGGGTGTTCAGGCCCTCTGTCAGATCGCTGGTTTGTTTTAATTATCCCCAGAGAAGAGTAGTGGGCATGAGTTTGGCAGGTGAAAAGTGCGGATTCTGTTTCAGAGAATTAAACAGGATCCGCATGGTCATCTCATTCCTTTAAGAATCCTTTGCTTCATCAGCTGGGATTCCACCATGTTTCTATATACTCCTCTATGCGTGGGCACAGGTACCTGGCTTGTTCCAAGAAGTATGCTGGAGAGTTTTCAAATTAACCAGTACGTTGAAAATTATTTGCAGATTTTCAGCGTTTCACCATAATTTTGATAACGTTTGTATGTGCCTCCTGAATCCCAAGAAGGCTGCGACGGACATATCTATGCTGAGGAGTAGCGGACTTGGTGTTCCCTATTTTTGTTAGTGGAGACAGACAAGAAGCCATTCTTCTAAGTATCATCCCACCACCATTTTTCCATTGTTTTAAACTGCAGGGAAATTTTGCAAGTTAGCATTATAATTAGTAGCTGGAGGCCACGGTGTTTTTTTTTTTTTTTTCCTGTGGTGTCGGTGTGGATGTGTTGGTCAGGCCCTCTGTCAGTTCGCTGGTTTGTTTTTATTATCCTCAGAGAGGAGAAGTGGGTTTTAGTATGGCAGGTGAAAACTGCGGATCTGTTTCAGAGAATTAAACAGGATCCGCATGGTAATCCCGTTCCTTTAAGAATCCTTTGCTTCATGAGCTGGGATTCCACCATGGTTCTATATACTTCTCTATGCGTGGGCACAGGAAACTGGCTTGTTCCAAGAAGTATGCCTCAGAGCTTCTCAATTAACCACTACGTTGAAAATTATTTGCAGGTGTTCAGCATTTTACCATAATTGTGATAACGTTTGTTTGTGCCTCCTGAAACCCAAGAAGGCTGCGACGGACATAACTATGCTGAGGAGTAGCTGACTTGGTGTTGCCTATTTTTGTTAGTGGAGACTGACAAGAAGCCATTCTTCTAAGTATCATCCCACCACCATTTT
Organism: Eulemur rufifrons; assembly: GCF_041146395.1. Taxonomy (NCBI): domain Eukaryota; kingdom Metazoa; phylum Chordata; class Mammalia; order Primates; family Lemuridae; genus Eulemur; species Eulemur rufifrons. Next base: position 39,637,986 of record NC_090992.1, on the reverse strand, counting down.
TCCATTGTTTTAAAATGCAGGGAAATTTTGCCAGTTAGCATTATAATGAGTAGATGGAGGGTACGGGTTTTTTTTGTATGTGTGGTCGATGTGGATGGGGGGGTCAGGCCCTCTGTCAGTTCGCTGGTTAGTTTTTATTATCCCCAGAGAGGAGAAGTGGGCATGTGTTTGGCAGGTGAAAAGGGCGGATTCTGTCTCAGAGAATTAACGATGATCCCCATGGTCATCCCGTTCCTTTAATAATCCTTTACTTCATCAGCTGGAAATCCACCATGGTTCTATATACTCCTCTTTGCGTGGGAACAGGTAACTGGCTTGTTCCAAGAAGTATGCCGCAGAGCTTTTCAATTAACCACTACGTTGAAAATTATTTGCAGGTGTTCAGCATTTCACCATAATTGTGATAACGTTTGTTTGTGCCTCCTGAAACCCAAGAAGGCTGCGACGGACATAACTATGCTGAGGAGTAGCTGACTTGGTATTGCCTATTTTTTTTAGTAGAGACTGACAAGAAGCCATTCTTCTAAGTATCATCCCACCACCATTTTTCCATTGTTTTAAAATGCAGGGAAATTTTGCAAGTTAGCATTATAATTAGTAGCTGGAGGGTACGGTTTTTTTTTGTGTGTGGCCGATGTGGATGCGGTGGTCAGGCCCCCTGTCAGTTCGCTGGTTAGTTTATATTATCCCCAGAGAGGAGAAGTGGGCATGTGTTTGGCAGGTGAAAAGGGCGGATTCTGTTTCAGAGAATTAACGATGATTCCCTGGTCATCCCGTTCCTTTAATAATCCTTTACTTCATCAGCTGGAAATCCACCATGGTTCTATATACTCCTCTTTGCGTGGGAACATGTAACTGGCTTGTCCCAAGAAGTATGCCGCAGAGCTTTTCAATTAACCACTACGTTGAAAATTATTTGCAGGTGTTCAGCATTTCACCATAATTGTGATAAAGTTTGTTTGTGCCTCCTGAAACCCAAGAAGGCTGCGACGGACATAACTATGCTGAGGAGTAGCTGACTTGGTGTTGCCTATTTTTGTTAGTGGAGACTGACAAGAAGCCATTCTTCTAAGTATCATCCCACCACCATTTTTCCATTGTTTTAAAATGCAGGGAAATTTTGCAAGTTAGCATTATAATTAGTAGCTGCAGGGTACTTTTTGTTTTTTTTTCTGGGGTCAGTGTGGATGGGGGTGCAAGGCCCATTAGATGTTCGGTGGTTTGTTTTTATTATCCCCAGAGTGGAGAAGTGGGCATGTTGTTGCCAGGTGAAAAGTGCGGGTTCTGTTTCAAAGATTTAAACAGGATCTAAATGGTCATCCGCTTGCTTTAAGAATCCTTTGCTTCATCCGCTGGGAAAACACCATGGTTCTATATACTCCCGTATGGGTGGGCACAGGTTACTGGATTGTTCCAAGAAGTATGCCACAGAGCTTTTCAAATAAAAAGTACATTGAAAATTATTTGCAGGTTTTCAGCGTTTCATCATAATTGCGACAACGTTTGTATGTGCCTTGAAACCCAAGATGGCTGCCACAGACATAACTATGCTGAGGAGTAGCTGACTTGGTGTTGCCGAATTTTGTTAGGGGAGACTGACAAGAATCCATTCTTCTAAGTATCATCCCAGCACCATTTTTCCATTGTTTTAAAATGCAGGGAAATTTTGCAAGTCAGCATTATAAATAGTAGCTGGAGGCTACGGTGTTTTTTTTTTTTTTCCTGTGGGGTCGGTGTGGATGTGTTGGTCAGGCCCTCTGTCAGTTCGCTGGTTAGTTTTTATTATCCCCAGAGAGGAGAAGTGGGCATGTGTTTGGCAGGTCAAAAGGGCGGATTCTGTTTCAGAGAATTAACGATGATCCCCATGGTCATCCCGTTCCTTTAATAATCCTTTACTTCATCAGCTGGAAATCCACCATGGTTCTATATATTCCTCTTTTCGTCGGAACAGGTAACTGGCTTGGTCCAAGAAGTATGCCACAGAGGTTTTCAATTAACCACTACGTTGAAAATTATTTGCAGGTTTTCAGCGTTTCACCATAATTGTGATAACGTTTGTTTGTGCCTCCTGAAGCCCAAGAAGGCTGCGACGGACATAACTATGCTGAGGAGTAGCTGACTTGGTGTTGCCTATTTTTGTTAGTGGAGACTGACAAGAAGCCATTCTTCTAAGTATCATCCCACCACCATTTTTCCATTGTTTAATAATGCAGGGAAATTTTGCAAGTTAGCATTATAATTAGTAGCTGGAGGGTACGTTTTTTTTTTTGTGTGTGTGGTCGATGTGGATGGGGGGGTCAGGCCCTCTGTCAGTTCGCTGGTTAGTTTTTATTATCCCCAGAGAGGAGAAGTGGCCATGTGTTTGGCAGGTGAAAAGGGCGGATTCTGTTTCAAAGAATTAACGATGATCACCATGCTCATCCCGTTCCTTTAATAATCCTTTACTTCATCAGCTGGAAATCCACCATGGTTCTATATACTCCTCTTTGCGTGGGAACAGGTAACTGGCTTATTCCAAGAAGTATGCCGCAGGGCTTTTCAATTAACCAGTGCGTTGAAAATATTTGCAGGTGTTCAGCGTTTCACCATAATTGTGATAACGTTTGTTTGTGCCTCCTGAAACCCAAGAAGGCTGCGACGGACATAACTATGCTGAGGAGTAGCTGACTTGGTGTTGCCTATTTTTCTTAGTGGGGACAGACAAGAAGCCATTCTTCTAAGTATCATCCCAACACCATTTTTCCATTGTTTAAAAATGCAGGGAAATTTTGCAAGTTAGCATTATAATTAGTAGCAGGAGGGTACGGTTTTTTTTTGTGTGTGTGGTCGATGTGGATGGGGGGGTCAGGCCCTCTGTCAGTTCGCTGGTTAGTTTTTATTATCCCCAGAGAGGAGAAGTGGCCATGTGTTTGGCAGGTGAAAAGGGCGGATTCTGTTTCAGAGAATTAAGGATGATCCCCATGGTCATCCCGTTCCTTTAATAATCCTTTACTTCATCAGCTGGAAATCCACCATGGTTCTATATACTCCTCTTTGCGTGGGAACAGGTAACTGGCTTGTTCCAAGAAGTATGCCACAGAGCTTTTCAATTAACCACTACGTTGAAAATTATTTGCAGGTGTTCAACGTTTCACCATAATTGTGATAACGTTTGTGCCTCCTGAAACCCAAGATGGCTGCCACGAACATAACTATGCTGAGGCGTAGCTGACGTGGTTTTGCCTATTTTTGTTAGTGGAGACTGACAAGAATCCATTCTTCTAAGTATCATCCCACCATCATTTTTCCATTGTTTAAAAATGCAGGAAAATTTTGCAAGGTAGCATTATAATTAGTAGCTGGAGGCTACGGTGTTTTTTTTTTTTTTTTTCCTGTGGGGTCGGTGTGGATGTGTTGGTCAGGCCCTCTGTCAGTTCGCTGGTTTGTTTTTATTATCCCCAGACAGGAGAAGTGGGTATTAGTATGGCAGGTGAAAACTGCGGATCTGTTTCAGAGAATTAAACAGGATCCGCATGGTAATCCCGTTCCTTTAAGAATCCTTTGCTTCAGGAGCTGGGAATCCACCATGGTTCTATATACTTCTCTATGCGTGGGCACAGGAAACTGGCTTGTTCCAAGAACTATGCCTCAGAGCTTTTCAATTAACCAGTATGTTGAAAATCCTTTGCAGGTTTTCAGCATTTCACCATAATTGTGATAACGTGTGTATGTGCCTACTGAAACCAAATTTGGCTGCTACGGACATAACTATGCTGAGGCGTAGCTGACTTGGTGTTGCCTATTTTTGTCAGTGGAGACTGACAAGAAGCCATTCTTCTAAGTATCATCCCACCATCATTTCTCCATTGTTTAAAAATGCAGGGAAATTTTGCAAATTGGCATTATAATTAGTAGCTGGAGGGTACTTTTTTTTTATGGGGTCGGTCAGGATGGGTGTTCAGGCCCTCTGTCAGATCGCTGGTTTGTTTTTATAATCCCCAGAGAAGAGTAGTGGGCATGCGTTTGGAAGGTGAAAAGTGCGGATTCTGTTTCAGAGAATTAAACAGGATCCGCATGGTCATCTCATTCCTTTAAGAATCCTTTGCTTCATCAGCTGGGATTCCACCATGTTTCTATATACTCCTCTATGCGTGGGCACAGGTACCTGGCTTGTTCCAAGAAGTATGCTGGAGAGTTTTCAAATTAACCAGTACGTTGAAAATTATTTGCAGGTTTTCAGCGTTTCACCATAATTTTGATAACGTTTCTATGTGCCTCCTGAAACCCAAGAAGGCTGCGACGGACATAACTATGCTGAGGAGTAGCTGACTTGGTGTTGCCTATTTTTGTTAGTGGAGACAGACAAGAAGCCATTCTTCTAAGTATCATCCCACCACCATTTTTCCATTGTTTTAAAATGCAGGGAAATTTTGCAAGTTAGCATTATAATTAGTAGCTGGAGGATACGGTTTTTTTTTGTGTGTGTGGTCGATGTGGATGGGGTGGTCAGGCCCTCTGTCAGTTCGCTGGTTAGTTTTTATTATCCCCAGAGAGGAGAAGTGGGCATGTGTTTGGCAGGTGAAAACGGCGGATTCTGTTTCAGAGAATTAACGATGATTCCCTGGTCATCCCGTTCCTTTAATAATCCTTTACTTCATCAGCTGGAAATCCACCATGGTTCTATATACTCCTCTTTGCGTGGGAACAGGTAACTGGCTTGTTCCAAGAAGTATGCCACAGAGCTTTTCAATTAACCACTACGTTGAAAATTATTTGCAGGTGTTCAGCGTTTCACCATAATTGTGATAACCTTTGTTTGTGCCTCCTGAAACCCAAGAAGGCTGCGACGGACATAACTATGCTGAGGAGTAGCTGACTTGGTGTTGCCTATTTTTGTTAGTGCAGACAGACAAGAAGCCATTCTTCTAAGTATCATCCCACCACCATTTTTCCACTGTTTAAAAATGCAGGAAAATTTTGCAAGTTAGCATTATAATTAGTAGCTGGAGGGTACGGTTTTTTTTTTTGTGTGGTCGATGTGGATGGGGGGTTCGGGCCCTCTGTCAGTTCGCTGGTTAGTTTTTATTATCCCCAGAGAGGAGAAGTAGGCATGTGTTTGGCAGGTGAAAAGGGCGGATTCTGTTTCAGAGAATTAACGATGATCCCCTGGTCATCCCGTTCCTTTAATAATCCTTTACTTCATCAGCTGGAAATCCACCATGGTTCTATATAATCCTCTTTGCGTGGGAACAGGTAACTGGCTTGGTCCAAGAAGTATGCCACAGAGGTTTTCAATTAACCACTACGTTGAAAATTATTTGCAGGTGTTCAGCGTTTCACCATAATTGTGATAACGTTTGTTTGTGCCTCCTGAAACCCAAGAAGGCTGCGATGGAGATAACTATGCTGAGGAGCAGCTGACTTGGTGTTGCCTATTTTTGTTAGTGGAGACTGACAAGAAGCCATTCTTCTAAGTATCATCCCACCACCATTTTTCCATTGTTTTAAAATGCAGGGAAATTTTGCAAGTTAGCATTATAATTAGTAGCTGGAGGGTACGGTTTTTTGTGTGTGTGTGGTCGATGTGGATGGGGGGGGTCAGGCCCTCTGTCAGTTCGCTGGTTAGTTTTTATTATCCCCAGAGAGGAGAAGTGGGCATGTGTTTGGCAGGTGAAAAGGGCGGATTCTGTTTCAGAGAATTAACGATGATCCCCATGGTCATCCCGTTCCTTTAATAATCCTTTACTTCATCAGCTGGAAATCCACCATGGTTCTATATACTCCTCTTTGAGAGGGAACAGGTAACTGGCTTGTTCCAAGAGGTATGCCGCAGAGCTTTTCAATTAACCACTACGTTGAAAATTATTTGCAGGTGTTCAGCGTTTCACCATAATTGTGATAACGTTTGTTTGTGCCTCCTGAAACCCAAGAAGGCTGCGACGGACATAACTATGCTGAGGCCTAGCTGACTTGGTTTTGCCTATTTTTGTCAGTGGAGACTGACAAGAAGCCATTCTTCTAAGTATCATCCCACCATCATTTCTCCTTTGTTTAAAAATGCAGGGAAATTTTGCAAATTGGCATTATAATTAGTAGCTGGAGGGTACGGTTTTTTTTGTGGGGTCGGTCAGGATGGGTGTTCAGGCCCTCTGTCAGATCGCTGGTTTGTTTTTATTATCCCCTGAGAGGAGAAGTGGGCATGTGTTTGGCAGGTGAAAAGGGCGGATTCTGTTTCAGAGAATTAAGGATGATCCCCATGGTCATCCCGTTCCTTTAATAATCCTTTACTTCATCAGCTGGAAATCCACCATGTTTCTTTATACTCCTCTTTGCGTGGGAACAGGTAACTGGCTTGTTCCAAGAAGTATGCCGCAGAGCTTTTCAATTAACCACTACGTTGAAAATTATTTGCAGGTGTTCAGCGTTTCACCATAATTGTGATAACGTTTGTGCCTCCTGAAACCCAAGATGGCTGCCACGAACATAACTATGCTGAGGCGTAGCTGACTTGGTTTTGCCTATTTTTGTTAGTGGAGACTGGCAAGAATCCATTCTTCTAAGTATCATCTCACCATCATTTTTCCATTGTTTAAAAATGCAGGAAAATATTGCAAGTTAGCATTATAATTAGTAGCTGGAGGCTACGGTGTTTTTTTTTTTTTTTTTCCTGTGTGGTCGGTGTGGATGTGTTGGTCACGCCCTCTGTCAGTTCGCTGGTTTATTTTTATTATCCCCAGACAGGAGAAGTGGGTATTAGTATGGCAGGTGAAAACTGCGGATCTGTTTCAGAGAATTAAACAGGATCCGCATGGTAATCCCGTTCCTTTAAGAATCCTTTGCTTCATGAGCTGGGAATCCACCATGGTTCTATATACTTCTCTATGCGTGGGCACAGGAAACTGGCTTGTTCCAAGAACTATGCCTCAGAGCTTTTCAATTAACCAGTATGTTGAAAATCCTTTGCAGGTTTTCAGCGTTTCCCCATAATTGTGATAACGTGTGTATGTGCCTACTGAAACCAAATTTGGCTGCTACGGACATAACTATGCTGAGGCGTAGCTGACTTTGTGTTGCCTATTTTTGTCAGTGGAGACTGACAAGAAGCCATTCTTCTAAGTATCATCCCACCATCATTTCTCCATTGTTTAAAAATGCAGGGAAATTTTGCAAATTGGCATTATAATTAGTAGCTGGAGGGTACTTTTTTTTTATGGGGTCGGTCAGGATGGGTGTTCAGGCCCTCTGTCAGATCGCTGGTTTGTTTTTATAATCCCCAGAGAAGAGTAGTGGGCATGCGTTTGGAAGGTGAAAAGTGCGGATTCTGTTTCAGAGAATTAAACAGGATCCGCATGGTCATCTCATTCCTTTAAGAATCCTTTGCTTCATCAGCTGGGATTCCACCATGTTTCTATATACTCCTCTATGCGTGGGCACAGGTACCTGGCTTGTTCCAAGAAGTATGCTGGAGAGTTTTCAAATTAACCAGTACGTTGAAAATTATTTGCAGGTTTTCAGCGTTTCACCATAATTTTGATAACGTTTCTATGTGCCTCCTGAAACCCAAGAAGGCTGCGACGGACATAACTATGCTGAGGAGTAGCTGACTTGGTGTTGCCTATTTTTGTTAGTGGAGACAGACAAGAAGCCATTCTTCTAAGTATCATCCCACCACCATTTTTCCATTGTTTTAAAATGCAGGGAAATTTTGCAAGTTAGCATTATAATTAGTAGCTGGAGGATACGGTTTTTTTTTGTGTGTGTGGTCGATGTGGATGGGGTGGTCAGGCCCTCTGTCAGTTCGCTGGTTAGTTTTTATTATCCCCAGAGAGGAGAAGTGGGCATGTGTTTGGCAGGTGAAAAGGGCGAATTCTGTTTCAGAGAATTAACGATGATTCCCTGGTCATCCCGTTCCTTTAATAATCCTTTACTTCATCAGCTGGAAATCCACCATGGTTCTATGTACTCCTCTTTGCGTGGGAACAGGTAACTGGCTTGTTCCAAGAAGTATGCCACAGAGCTTTTCAATTAACCACTATGTTGAAAATTATTTGCAGGTGTTCAGCGTTTCACCATAATTGTGATAACCTTTGTTTGTGCCTCCTGAAACCCAAGAAGGCTGCGATGGACATAACTATGCTGAGGAGTAGCTGACTTGGTGTTGCCTATTTTTGTTAGTGCAGACAGACAAGAAGCCATTCTTCTAAGTATCATCCCACCACCATTTTTCCATTGTTTAAAAATGCAGGAAAATTTTGCAAGTTAGCATTATAATTAATAGCTGGAGGGTACGGATTTTTTTTTTTGTGTGGTCGATGTGGATGGGGGGTTCGGGCCCTCTGTCACTTCGCTGGTTAGTTTTTATTATCCCCAGAGAGGAGAAGTACGCATGTGTTTGGCAGGTGAAAAGGGCGGATTCTGTTTCAGAGAATTAACGATGATCCCCTGGTCATCCCGTTCCTTTAATAATCCTTTACTTCATCAGCTGGAAATCCACCATGGTTCTATATAATCCTCTTTGCGTGGGAACAGGTAACTGGCTTGGTCCAAGAAGTATGCCACAGAGGTTTTCAATTAACCACTACGTTGAAAATTATTTGCAGGTGTTCAGCGTTTCACCATAATTGTGATAACGTTTGTTTGTGCCTCCTGAAACCCAAGAAGGCTGCGACGGAGATAACTATGCTGAGGAGCAGCTGACTTGGTGTTGCCTATTTTTGTTAGTGGAGACTGACAAGAAGCCATTCTTCTAAGTATCATCCCACCACCATTTTTCCATTGTTTTAAAATGCAGGGAAATTTTGCAAGTTAGCATTATAATTAGTAGCTGGAGGGTACGGTTTTTTGTGTGTGTGTGGTCGATGTGGATGGGGGGGGTCAGGCCCTCTGTCAGTTCGCTGGTTAGTTTTTATTATCCCCAGAGAGGAGAAGTGGGCATGTGTTTGGCAGGTGAAAACGGCGGATTCTGTTTCAGAGAATTAACGATGATCCCCATGGTCATCCCGTTCCTTTAATAATCCTTTACTTCATCAGCTGGAAATCCACCATGGTTCTATATACTCCTCTTTGAGAGGGAACAGGTAACTGGCTTGTTCCAAGAGGTATGCCGCAGAGCTTTTCAATTAACCACTACGTTGAAAATTATTTGCAGGTGTTCAGCGTTTCACCATAATTGTGATAACGTTTGTTTGTGCCTCCTGAAACCCAAGAAGGCTGCGACGGACATAACTATGCTGAGGCCTAGCTGACTTGGTTTTGCCTATTTTTGTCAGTGGAGACTGACAAGAAGCCATTCTTCTAAGTATCATCCCACCATCATTTCTCCTTTGTTTAAAAATGCAGGGAAATTTTGCAAATTGGCATTATAATTAGTAGCTGGAGGGTACGGTTTTTTTTGTGGGGTCGGTCAGGATGGGTGTTCAGGCCCTCTGTCAGATCGCTGGTTTGTTTTTATTATCCCCAGAGAGGAGAAGTGGGCATGTGTTTGGCAGGTGAAAAGGGCGGATTCTGTTTCAGAGAATTAAGGATGATCCCCATGGTCATCCCGTTCCTTTAATAATCCTTTACTTCATCAGCTGGAAATCCACCATGTTTCTTTATACTCCTCTTTGCGTGGGAACAGGTAACTGGCTTGTTCCAAGAAGTATGCCGCAGAGCTTGTAAAATAACCTCTACGTTGAAAATTATTTGCAGGTGTTCAGCGTTTCACCATAATTGTGATAACGTTTGTTTGTGCCTCCTGAAACCCAAGAAGGCTGCGACGGACATAACTATGCTGAGGAGTAGCTGACTTGGTGTTGCCTATTTTTGTTAGTGGAGACTGACAAGAAGCCATTCTTCTAAGTATCATCCCACCACCATTTTTCCATTGTTTTAAAATGCAGGGAAATTTTGCAAGTTAGCATTATAATTAGTAGCTGGAGGCTATGGTGTTTTTTTTTTTTTCCTGTGGGGTCGGTGTGGATGTGTTGGTCAGGCCCTCTGTCAGTTCCCTGGTTTGTTTTTATTATCCCCAGAGAGGAGAGGTGGGTATTAGTATGGCAGGTGAAAACTGCGGATCTGTTTCAGAGAATTAAACAGGATCGGCATGGTAATCCCGTTCCTTTAAGAATCCTTTGCTTCATGAGCTGGGAATCCACCATGGTTCTATATACTTCTCTATGCGTGGGCACAGGAAACTGGCTTGTTCCAAGAAGTATGCCTCAGAGCTTTTCAATTAACCAGTATGTTGAAAATCCTTTGCAGGTTTTCAGCGTTTCACCATAGTTGTGATAACGTGTGTATGTGCCTACTGAAACCAAATATGGCTGCTACGGACATAACTATGCTGAGGCGTAGCTGACTTGGTGTTTCCTATTTTTGTCAGTGGAGACTGACAAGAAGCCATTCTTCTAAGTATCATCCCACCATCATTTCTCCATTGTTTAAAAATGCAGGGAAATTTTGCAAATTGGCATTATAATTAGTAGCTGGAGGGTACTTTTTTTTTTTGTCGGGTCGGTCAGGATGGGCGTTCAGGCCCTCTGTCAGATCGCTGGTTTTTGTTTATTATCCCCAGAGAAGAGTAGTGGGCATGTGTTTGGCAGGTGAAAAGTGCGGATTCTGTTTCAGAGAATTAAACAGGATCCGCATGGTCATCTCATTCCTTTAAGAATCCTTTGCTTCATCAGCTGGGATACCACCATGTTTCTATATACTCCTCTATGCGTGGGCACAGGTACCTGGCTTGTTCCAAGATGTATGCTGGAGAGTTTTCAAATTAACCAGTAGGTTGAAAATTATTTGCAGGTTTTCAGCGTTTCTCCATAATTTTGATAACGTTTGTTTGTGCCTCCTGAAACCCAAGAAGGCTGCGACGGACATAACTATGCTGAGGAGTAGCTGACTTGGTGTGGCCTATTTTTGTTAGTGGAGACTGACAAGAAGCCATTCTTCTAAGTATCATCCCACCACCATTTTTCCATTGTTTTAGAATGCAGGGAAATTTTGCAAGTTATCATTATAATTAGTAGCTGAAGGGTACGGTTTTTTTTTTGTGTGGTCGATGTGGATGGGGGGGTCAGGCCCTCTGTCAGTTCGCTGGTTAGTTTTTATTATCCCCAGAGAGGAGAAGTGGGCATGTGTTTGACAGGTGAAAAGGGCGGATTCTGTTTCAGAGAATTAACGATGATCCCCATGGTCATCCCGTTCCTTTAATAATCCTTTACTTCATCAGCTGGAAATCCACCATGGTTCTATATACTCCTCTTTGCGTGGGAACAGGTAACTGGCTTGTTCCAAGAAGTATGCCGCAGAGCTTGTAAAATAACCTCTACGTTGAAAATTATTTGCAGGTGTTCAGCGTTTCACCATAATTGTGATAACGTTTGTTTGTGCCTCCTGAAACCCAAGAAGGCTGCGACGGACATAACTATGCTGAGGAGTAGCTGACTTGGTGTTGCCTATTTTTTTAGTGGAGACTGACAAGAAGCCATTCTTCTAAGTATCATCCCACCACCATTTTTCCATTGTTTTAAAATGCAGGGAAATTTTGCAAGTTAGCATTATAATTAGCAGCTGGAGGGTCCGTTTTTTTTGTGTGTGTGTGTGGTCGATGTGGATGGGGGGGTCAGGCCCTCTGTGAGTTCGCTGGTTTGTTTTTATTATCCCCAGAGAGGAGAAGTGGGTATTAGTATGGCAGGTGAAAACTGCGGATCTGTTTCAGAGAATTAAACAGGATCCGCATGGTAATCCCGTTCCTTTAAGAATCCTTTGCTTCATGAGCTGGGAATCCACCATGGTTCTATATACTTCTCTATGCGTGGGCACAGGAAACTGGCTTGTTCCAAGAAGTATGCCTCAGAGCTTTTCAATTAACCAGTATGTTGAAAATCCTTTGCAGGTTTTCAGCGTTTCACCATAATTGTGATAACGTGTGTATGTGCCTACTGAAACCAAATATGGCTGCTACGGACATAACTATGCTGAGGCGTAGCTGACTTGGTGTTGCCTATTTTTGTCAGTGGAGACTGACAAGAAGCCATTCTTCTAAGTATCATCCCACCATCATTTCTCCTTTGTTTAAAAATGCAGGGAAATTTTGCAAATTGGCATTATAATTAGTAGCTGGAGGGTACGGTTTTTTTTGTGGGGTCGGTCAGGATGGGTGTTCAGGCCCTCTGTCAGATCGCTGGTTTGTTTTTATTATCCCCAGAGAGGAGAAGTGGGCATGTGTTTGGCAGGTGAAAAGGGCGGATTCTGTTTCAGAGAATTAAGGATGATCCCCATGGTCATCCCGTTCCTTTAATAATCCTTTACTTCATCAGCTGGAAATCCACCATGTTTCTTTATACTCCTCTTTGCGTGGGAACAGGTAACTGGCTTGTTCCAAGAAGTATGCCGCAGAGCTTGTAAAATAACCTCTACGTTGAAAATTATTTGCAGGTGTTCAGCGTTTCACCATAATTGTGATAACGTTTGTTTGTGCCTCCTGAAACCCAAGAAGGCTGCGACGGACATAACTATGCTGAGGAGTAGCTGACTTGGTGTTGCCTATTTTTGTTAGTGGAGACTGACAAGAAGCCATTCTTCTAAGTATCATCCCACCACCATTTTTCCATTGTTTTAAAATGCAGGGAAATTTTGCAAGTTAGCATTATAATTAGTAGCTGGAGGCTATGGTGTTTTTTTTTTTTTCCTGTGGGGTCGGTGTGGATGTGTTGGTCAGGCCCTCTGTCAGTTCCCTGGTTTGTTTTTATTATCCCCAGAGAGGAGAGGTGGGTATTAGTATGGCAGGTGAAAACTGCGGATCTGTTTCAGAGAATTAAACAGGATCGGCATGGTAATCCCGTTCCTTTAAGAATCCTTTGCTTCATGAGCTGGGAATCCACCATGGTTCTATATACTTCTCTATGCGTGGGCACAGGAAACTGGCTTGTTCCAAGAAGTATGCCTCAGAGCTTTTCAATTAACCAGTATGTTGAAAATCCTTTGCAGGTTTTCAGCGTTTCACCATAGTTGTGATAACGTGTGTATGTGCCTACTGAAACCAAATATGGCTGCTACGGACATAACTATGCTGAGGCGTAGCTGACTTGGTGTTTCCTATTTTTGTCAGTGGAGACTGACAAGAAGCCATTCTTCTAAGTATCATCCCACCATCATTTCTCCATTGTTTAAAAATGCAGGGAAATTTTGCAAATTGGCATTATAATTAGTAGCTGGAGGGTACTTTTTTTTTTTGTCGGGTCGGTCAGGATGGGCGTTCAGGCCCTCTGTCAGATCGCTGGTTTTTGTTTATTATCCCCAGAGAAGAGTAGTGGGCATGTGTTTGGCAGGTGAAAAGTGCGGATTCTGTTTCAGAGAATTAAACAGGATCCGCATGGTCATCTCATTCCTTTAAGAATCCTTTGCTTCATCAGCTGGGATACCACCATGTTTCTATATACTCCTCTATGCGTGGGCACAGGTACCTGGCTTGTTCCAAGATGTATGCTGGAGAGTTTTCAAATTAACCAGTAGGTTGAAAATTATTTGCAGGTTTTCAGCGTTTCTCCATAATTTTGATAACGTTTGTTTGTGCCTCCTGAAACCCAAGAAGGCTGCGACGGACATAACTATGCTGAGGAGTAGCTGACTTGGTGTTGCCTATTTTTGTTAGTGGAGACTGACAAGAAGCCATTCTTCTAAGTATCATCCCACCACCATTTTTCCATTGTTTTAGAATGCAGGGAAATTTTGCAAGTTATCATTATAATTAGTAGCTGAAGGGTACGGTTTTTTTTTTGTGTGGTCGATGTGGATGGGGGGGTCAGGCCCTCTGTCAGTTCGCTGGTTAGTTTTTATTATCCCCAGAGAGGAGAAGTGGGCATGTGTTTGACAGGTGAAAAGGGCGGATTCTGTTTCAGAGAATTAACGATGATCCCCATGGTCATCCCGTTCCTTTAATAATCCTTTACTTCATCAGCTGGAAATCCACCATGGTTCTATATACTCCTCTTTGCGTGGGAACAGGTAACTGGCTTGTTCCAAGAAGTATGCCGCAGAGCTTGTAAAATAACCTCTACGTTGAAAATTATTTGCAGGTGTTCAGCGTTTCACCATAATTGTGATAACGTTTGTTTGTGCCTCCTGAAACCCAAGAAGGCTGCGACGGACATAACTATGCTGAGGAGTAGCTGACTTGGTGTTGCCTATTTTTGTTAGTGGAGACTGACAAGAAGCCATTCTTCTAAGTATCATCCCACCACCATTTTTCCATTGTTTTAAAATGCAGGGAAATTTTGCAAGTTAGCATTATAATTAGCAGCTGGAGGGTCCGTTTTTTTTGTGTGTGTGTGTGGTCGATGTGGATGGGGGGGTCAGGCCCTCTGTGAGTTCGCTGGTTTGTTTTTATTATCCCCAGAGAGGAGAAGTGGGTATTAGTATGGCAGGTGAAAACTGCGGATCTGTTTCAGAGAATTAAACAGGATCCGCATGGTAATCCCGTTCCTTTAAGAATCCTTTGCTTCATGAGCTGGGAATCCACCATGGTTCTATATACTTCTCTATGCGTGGGCACAGGAAACTGGCTTGTTCCAAGAAGTATGCCTCAGAGCTTTTCAATTAACCAGTATGTTGAAAATCCTTTGCAGGTTTTCAGCGTTTCACCATAATTGTGATAACGTGTGTATGTGCCTACTGAAACCAAATATGGCTGCTACGGACATAACTATGCTGAGGCGTAGCTGACTTGGTGTTGCCTATTTTTGTCAGTGGAGACTGACAAGAAGCCATTCTTCTAAGTATCATCCAACCATCATTTCTCCATTGTTTAAAAATGCAGGGAAATTTTGCAAATTGGCATTAAAATTAGTAGCTGGAGGGTACTTTTTTTTTTGTGGGGTCGGTCAGGATGGGTGTTCAGGCCCTCTGTCTGATCGCTGGTTTGTTTTTATTATCCCCAGAGAAGAGTAGAGGGCATGTGTTTGGCAGGTGAAAAGTGCGGATTCTGTTTCAGAGAATTAAACAGGGTCCACATGGTCATCTCATTCCTTTAAGAATCCTTTGCTTCATCAGCTGGGATTCCACCATGTTTCTATATACTCTTCTATGCGTGGGCACAGGTACCTGGCTTTTTCCAAGAAGTATGCTGGAGAGTTTTCAAATTAACCAGTACGTTGAAAATTATTTGCAGGTTTTCAGCGTTTCACCATAATTTTGATAACGTTTGTATGTGCCTCCTGAAACCCAAGAAGGCTGCGACGGACATAACTATGCTGAGGATTAGCTGACTTGGTGTTGCCTATTTTTGTTAGTGGAGACTGACAAGAACCCATTCTTCTAAGTATCATCCCACCACCATTTTTCCATTGTTTTAAAATGCAGGGAAATTTTGCAAGTTAGCATTATACTTAGTAGCTGGAGGGTACGGTTTTTTTTTTTGTGCGTGGTCGATGTGGATGGGGGGGTCAGGCCCTCTGTCAGTTCGCTGGTTAGTTTTTATTATCCCCAGAGAGGAGAAGTGGGCATGTGTTTGGCAGGTGAAAAGGGCGGATTCTGTTTCAGAGAATTAACGATGATCCCCATGGCCATCCCGTTCCTTTAATAATCCTTTACTTCATCAGCTGGAAATCCACCATGGTTCTATATACTCCTCTTTGCGTGGGAACAGGTAACTGGCTTGTTCCAAGAAGTATGCCGCAGAGCTTTTCAATTAACCACTACGTTGAAAATTATTTGCAGGTGTTCAGCGTTTCACCATAATTGTGATAACGTTTGTTTGTGCCTCCTCAAACCCAAGATGGCTGCCACGAACATAACTATGCTGAGGCGTAGCTGACTTGGTTTTGCCTATTTTTGTTAGTGGAGACTGACAAGAATCCATTCTTCTAAGTATCATCTCACCATCATTTTTCCATTGTTTAAAAATGCAGGAAAATTTTGCAAGTTAGCATTATAATTAGTAGCTGGAGGCTACGGTGTTTTTTTTTTTTTTTTTTTTCCTGTGGGGTCGGTGTGGATGTGCTGGTCAGGCCCTCTGTCAGTTCGCTGGTTTGTTTTTATTATCCCCAGAGAGGAGAAGTGGGTATTAGTATGGCAGGTGAAAACTGCGGATCTGTTTCAGAGAATTAAACAGGATCCGCATGGTAATCCCGTTCCTTTAAGAATCCTTTGCTTCATGAGCTGGGAATCCACCATGGTTCTATATACTTCTCTATGCGTGGGCACAGGAAACTGGCTTGTTCCAGGAAGTATGCCTCAGAGCTTTTCAATTAACCAGTATGTTGAAAATCCTTTGCAGATTTTCAGCGTTTCACCATAATTGTGATAACGTGTGTATGTGCCTACTGAAACCAAATATGGCTGCTACGGACATAACTATGCTGAGGCGTAGCTGACTTGGTGTTTCCTATTTTTGTCAGTGGAGACTGACAAGAAGCCATTCTTCTAAGTATCATCCCACCATCATTTCTCCATTGTTTAAAAATGCAGGGAAATTTTGCAAATTGGCATTATAATTAGTAGCTGGAGGGTACTTTTTTTTTTTGTCGGGTCGGTCAGGATGGGCGTTCAGGCCCTCTGTCAGATCGCTGGTTTTTGTTTATTATGCCCAGAGAAGAGTAGTGGGCATGTGTTTGGCAGGTGAAAAGTGCGGATTCTGTTTCAGAGAATTAAACAGGATCCGCATGGTCATCTCATTCCTTTAAGAATCCTTTGCTTCATCAGCTGGGATACCACCATGTTTCTATATACTCCTCTATGCGTGGGCACAGGTACCTGGCTTGTTCCAAGAAGTATGCTGGAGAGTTTTCAAATTAACCAGTAGGTTGAAAATTATTTGCAGGTTTTCAGCGTTTCTCCATAATTTTGATAACGTTTGTTTGTGCCTCCTGAAACCCAAGAAGGCTGCGACGGACATAACTATGCTGAGGAGTAGCTGACTTGGTGTGGCCTATTTTTGTTAGTGGAGACTGACAAGAAGCCATTCTTCTAAGTATCATCCCACCACCATTTTTCCATTGTTTTAGAATGCAGGGAAATTTTGCAAGTTAGCATTATAATTAGTAGCTGAAGGGTACGGTTTTTTTTTTTGTGTGGTCGATGTGGATGGGGGGGTCAGGCCCTCTGTCAGTTCGCTGGTTAGTTTTTATTATCCCCAGAGAGGAGAATTGGGCATGTGTTTGACAGGTGAAAAGGGCGGATTCTGTTTCAGAGAATTAACGATGATCCCCATGGTCATCCCGTTCCTTTAATAATCCTTTACTTCATCAGCTGGAAATCCACCATGGTTCTATATACTCCTCTTTGCGTGGGAACAGGTAACTGGCTTGTTCCAAGAAGTATGCCACAGAGCTTGTAAAATAACCTCTACGTTGAAAATTATTTGCAGGTGTTCAGCGTTTCACCATAATTGTGATAACGTTTGTTTGTGCCTCCTGAAACCCAAGAAGGCTGCGACGGACATAACTATGCTGAGGAGTAGCTGACTTGGTGTTGCCTATTTTTGTTAGTGGAGACTGACAAGAAGCCATTCTTCTAAGTATCATCCCACCACCATTTTTCCATTGTTTTAAAATGCAGGGAAATTTTGCAAGTTAGCATTATAATTAGCAGCTGGAGGGTCCGTTTTTTTTGTGTGTGTGTGTGGTCGATGTGGATGGGGGGGTCAGGCCCTCTGTCAGTTCGCAGGTTTGTTTTTATTATCCCCAGAGAGGAGAAGTGGGTATTAGTATTGCAGGTGAAAACTGCGGATCTGTTTCAGAGAATTAAACAGGATCCGCATGGTAATCCCGTTCCTTTAAGAATCCTTTGCTTCATGAGCTGGGAATCCACCATGGTTCTATATACTTCTCTATGCGTGGGCACAGGAAACTGGCTTGTTCCAAGAAGTATGCCTCAGAGCTTTTCAATTAACCAGTATGTTGAAAATCCTTTGCAGGTTTTCAGCGTTTCACCATAATTGTGATAACGTGTGTATGTGCCTACTGAAACCAAATATGGCTGCTACGGACATAACTATGCTTAGGCGTAGCTGACTTGGTGTTGCCTATTTTTGTCAGTGGAGACTGACAAGAAGCCATTCTTCTAAGTATCATCCAACCATCATTTCTCCATTGTTTAAAAATGCAGGGAAATTTTGCAAATTGGCATTAAAATTAGTAGCTGGAGGGTACTTTTTTTTTTGTGGGGTCGGTCAGGATGGGTGTTCAGGCCCTCTGTCTGATCGCTGGTTTGTTTTTATTATCCCCAGAGAAGAGTAGAGGGCATGTGTTTGGCAGGTGAAAAGTGCGGATTCTGTTTCAGAGAATTAAACAGGGTCCACATGGTCATCTCATTCCTTTAAGAATCCTTTGCTTCATCAGCTGGGATTCCACCATGTTTCTATATACTCTTCTATGCGTGGGCACAGGTACCTGGCTTTTTCCAAGAAGTATGCTGGAGAGTTTTCAAATTAACCAGTACGTTGAAAATTATTTGCAGGTTTTCAGCGTTTCAGCATAATTTTGATATCGTTTGTATGTGCCTCCTGAAACCCAAGAAGGCTGCGACGGACATAACTATGCTGAGGATTAGCTGACTTGGTGTTGCCTATTTTTGTTAGTGGAGACTGACAAGAACCCATTCTTCTAAGTATCATCCCACCACCATTTTTCCATTGTTTTAAAATGCAGGTAAATTTTGCAAGTTAGCATTATACTTAGTAGCTGGAGGGTACGGTTTTTTTTTTTTGTGTGTGGTCGATGTGGATGGGGGTGTCAGGCCCTCTGTCAGTTCGCTGGTTAGTTTTTATTATCCCCAGAGAGGAGAAGTGGGCATGTGTTTGGCAGGTGAAAAGGGCGGATTCTGTTTCAGAGAATTAACGATGATCCCCATGGCCATCCCGTTCCTTTAATAATCCTTTACTTCATCAGCTGGAAATCCACCATGGTTCTATATACTCCTCTTTGCGTGGGAACAGGTAACTGGCTTGTTCCAAGAAGTATGCCGCAGAGCTTTTCAATTAACCACTACGTTGGAAATTATTTGCAGGTGTTCAGCGTTTCACCATAATTGTGATAACGTTTGTTTGTGCCTCCTCAAACCCAAGATGGCTGCCACGAACATAACTATGCTGAGGCGTAGCTGACTTGGTTTTGCCTATTTTTGTTAGTGGAGACTGACAAGAATCCATTCTTCTAAGTATCATCTCACCATCATTTTTCCATTGTTTAAAAATGCAGGAAAATTTTGCAAGTTAGCATTATAATTAGTAGCTGGAGGCTACGGTGTTTTTTTTTTTTTTTTTTTTTCCTGTGGGGTCGGTGTGGATGTGCTGGTCAGGCCCTCTGTCAGTTCGCTGGTTTGTTTTTATTATCCCCAGAGAGGAGAAGTGGGTATTAGTATGGCAGGTGAAAACTGCGGATCTGTTTCAGAGAATTAAACAGGATCCGCATGGTAATCCCGTTCCTTTAAGAATCCTTTGCTTCATGAGCTGGGAATCCACCATGGTTCTATATACTTCTCTATGCGTGGGCACAGGAAACTGGCTTGTTCCAGGAAGTATGCCTCAGAGCTTTTCAATTAACCAGTATGTTGAAAATCCTTTGCAGGTTTTCAGCGTTTCACCATAATTGTGATAACGTGTGTATGTGCCTACTGAAACCAAATATGGCTGCTACGGACATAACTATGCTGAGGCGTAGCTGACTTGGTGTTTCCTATTTTTGTCAGTGGAGACTGACAAGAAGCCATTCTTCTAAGTATCATCCCACCATCATTTCTCCATTGTTTAAAAATGCAGGGAAATTTTGCAAATTGGCATTAAAATTAGTAGCTGGAGGGTACTTTTTTTTTTGTGGGGTCGGTCAGGATGGGTGTTCAGGCCCTCTGTCAGATCGCTGGTTGTTTTTTATTATCCC
The DNA here is from genome assembly GCF_041146395.1 of Eulemur rufifrons. NCBI lineage: Eukaryota > Metazoa > Chordata > Mammalia > Primates > Lemuridae > Eulemur > Eulemur rufifrons. The sequence continues at coordinate 39,618,151 of NC_090992.1, read as the reverse complement.
CAGAGAAGAGTTAGGCATGTGTTTGGCAGGTGAAATGTGCGGATTGTGTTTCAGAAAATTAAACAGGATCCGCATGGTCATCTCATTCCTTTAAGAATCCTTTGCTTGATCAGCTGGGATTCCACCAAGTTTCTATATACTCCTCTATGCATGGGCACAGGTACCTGGCTGGTTCCAAGAAGTATGCTGGAGAGTTTTCAAATTAACCAGTACGTTGAAAATTATTTGCAGGTTTTCAGCGTTTCACCATAATTTTGATAACGTTTGTATGTGCCTCCTGAAACCGAAGAAGGCTGCGACGGACATAACTATGCTGAGGAGTAGCTGACTTCGTGTTGCCTATTTTTGTTAGTGGAGACTGACAAGAAGCCATTCTTCTAAGTATCATCCCACCACCATTTTTCCATTGTTTTAAAATGCAGGGAAATTTTGCAAGTTAGAATTATAATTAGTAGCTGGAGGGTACGGTTTTTTTTTTTGTGTGTGTGTGTGTGGTCGATGTGGAAGGGGGGGTCAGGCCCTCTGTCAGTTCGCTGGTAAGTTTTTATTATCCCCAGAGAGGAGAAGTGGGCATGTGTTTGGCAGGTGAAAAGGGCGGATTCTGTTTCAGAGAATTAAGGATGATCCCCATGGTCATCCCGTTCCTTTAATAATCCTTTACTTCATCAGCTGGAAATCCACCGTGGTTCTATATACTCCTCTTTCTGTGGGAACAGGTAACTGGCTTGTTCCAAGAGGTATACCGCAGAGCTTTTCAATTAACCACTACGCTGAAAATTATTTGCAGGTGTTCAGCGTTTCACCATAATTGTGATAGCGATTGTTTGTGCCTCCTGAAACACAAGAAGGCTACGACGGACATAACTATGCTGAGGAGTAGCTGACTTGGTGTTGCCTATTTTTGTTAGAGGAGACTGACAAGAAGCCATACTTCTAAGTATCATACCACCATCATTTCTCCATTGTTTAAAAATGCAGGGAAATTTTGCAAATTGGCATTATAATTAGTATCTGGAGGGTACTTTTTTTTTGTGGGGTCGGTCAGGATGGGTGTTCAGGCCCTCTGTCAGATCACTGGTTTGTTTTTATTATCCCCAGAGAAGAGTAGTGGGCATGTGTTTGGCAGGTGAATAGTGCGGATTCTGTTTCAGAGAATTAAACAGGATCCGCATGGTCATCTCATTCCTTTAAGAATCCTTTCTTTCATCAGCTGGGATTCCACCATGTTTCTATATACTCCTCTATGCGTGGGCACAGGTACCTGGCTGGTTCCAAGAAGTAGGCTGGAGAGTTTTCAAATTAACCAGTACGTTGAAAATTATTTGCAGGTTTTCAGTGTTTCACCATAATTTTGATAACGTTTGTATGTGCCTCCTGAAACCGAAGAAGGCTGCGACGGACATAACTATGCTGAGGAGTAGCTGACTTGCTTTTGCCTATTTTTGTTATTGGAGACTGACAAGAATCCATTCTTCTAAGTGTCATCTCAACATCATTTTTCCATTGCTTAAAAATGCAGGAAAATTTTGCAAGTTAGCATTATAATTAGTAGCTGGAGGCTACGGTGTTTTGTTTTTTTTTCCTGTGGGGTCGGTGTGGATGTGTTGGTCAGGACCTCTGTCAGTTCGCTGGTTTGTTTTTATTATCCCCAGAGAGGAGAAGTGTGTATTAGTATGGCAGGTGAAATAGGAGGATTCTGTTTCAGAGAATTCACGATGATCCCCATGGTCATCCCGTTACTTTAATAATCCTTTACTTCATCAGCTGGAAATCCACCATGGTTCTATATACTCCTCTTTGCGTGGGAACAGGTAACTGGCTTGTTCCAAGAAGTATGCCGCAGAGCTTTTCAATTAACCACTACGTTGAAAATTATTTGCAGGTGTTCAGCGTTTCACCATAATTGTGATAAGGTTTGTTTGTTCCTCCTGAAACCCAAGAAGGCTGCGACGGACATAACTATGCTGAGGAGTAGCTGACTTGGTGTTGCCTATTTTTGTTAGTGGAGACAGAAAAGAAGCCATTCTTCTAAGTATCATCTCACCATCATTTTTCCATTGTTTAAAAATGCAGGAAAATTTTGCAAGTTAGCATTATAATTAGTAGCTGGAGGCTACGGTGTTGTTTTTTTTTTTTCCTGTGGGGTCTGTGTGGATGTGTTGGTCAAGACCTCTGTCAGTTCGCTGGTTTGTTTTTATTATCCCCAGACAGGAGAAGTGGGTATTAGTATGGCAGGTGAAAACTGCGGATCTGTTTCAGAGAATTAAACAGGATCCTCAGGGTAATCCCGTTCCTTTAAGAATCCTTTGCTTCATGAGCTGGGAATCCACCATGGTTCTATATACTTCTCTATGCGTGGGCACAGGAAACTGGCTTGTTCCAAGAAGTATGCCTCAGAGCTTTTCAATTAACCAGTATGTTGAAAATCCTTTGCAGGTTTTCAGCGTTTCACCATAATTGTGATAACGTGTGTATGTGCCTACTGAAACCAAATATCGCTGCTACGGACATAACTATGCCGAGGCGTAGCTGACTTGGTGTTGCCTATTTTTGTCAGTGGAGACTGACAAGAAGCCATTCTTCTAAGTATCATCCCACCATCACTTCTCCATTGTTTAAAAATGCAGGGAAATTTTGCAAATTGGCATTATAATTAGTAGCTGGAGGGCACTTTTTTTTTTTGTGGGGTCGGTCAGGATGGGTGTTCAGGCCCTCTGTCAGATCGCTGGTTTGTTTTTATTATCCCCAGAGAAGAGTAGTGGGCATGTGTTTGGCAGGTGAAAAGTGCGGATTCTGTTTCAGAGAATTAAACAGGATCCGCATGGTCATCTCATTCCTTTAAGAATCCTTTGCTTCATCAGCTGGGATTCCACCATGTTTCTATATACTCCTCTATGCATGGGCACAGGTACCTGGCTTGTTCCAAGAAGTATGCTGGAGAGTTTTCAAATTAACCAGTACGTTGAAAATTATTTGCAGGTTTTCAGCGTTTCACCATAATTTTGATAACGTTTGTATGTGCCTCCTGAAACCCAAGAAGGCTGCGACGGACATAACTATGCTGAGGAGTAGCTGACTTGGTGTTGCCTATTTTTGTTAGTGGAGACAGACAAGAAGCCATTCTTCTAAGTATGATCCCACCACCATTTTTCCATTGTTTTAAAATGCAGGGAAATTTTGCAAGTTAGCATTATAATTAGTAGCTGGAGGGTACGGTTTTTTTTGTGTGTGTGGTCAATGTGGAAGGGGGGGTCAGGCCCTCTGTCAGTTCACTGGTTAGTTTTTACTATCCCCAGAGAGGAGAAGTGGGCATGTGTTTGGCAGGTGAAAAGGGCGGATTCTGTTTCAGAGAATTAACGATGATCCCCATGGTCATCCCGTTCCTTTTATAATCCTTTACTTCATCAGCTGGAAATCCACCATGGTTCTATATACTCCTCTTTGCGTGGGAACAGGTAACTGGCTTGTTCCAAGAAGTATGCCGCAGAGCTTTACAATTAACCACTACGTTGAAAATTATTTGCAGGTGTTCAGCGTTTCACCATAATTGTGATAACGTTTGTTTGTGCCTCCTCAAACCCAAGAAGGCTGCGACGGACATAACTATGCTGAGGCGAAGCTGACTTGGTGTTGCCTATTTTTGTTAGTGGAGACTGACAGGAATCCATTCTTCTAAGTATCATCTCACCATCATTTTTCCATTGTTTAAAAATGCAGGGAAATTTTGCAAGTTAGCATTATAATTAGTAGCTGGAGGCTACGGTGTTGTTTTTTTTTTTTTTTTTTTCCTGTGGGGTCGGTGTGGATGTGTTGGTCAGGCCCTCTGTCAGTTCGCTGGTTTGTTTTTATTATCCCCAGAGAGGAGAAGTGGGTATTAGTATGGTAGGTGAAAACTGCGGATCTGTTTCAGAGAATTAAACAGGATCCGCATGGTAATCCCGTTCCTTTAATAATCCTTTACTTCATCAGCTGGAAATCCACCATGGTTCTATATACTCCTCTTTGCGTGGGAACAGGTAACTGGCTTGTTCCAAGAAGTATGCCGCAGAGCTTTTCAATTAACCACTACGTTGAAAATTATTTGCAGGTGTTCAGCGTTTAACCCTAACCAGAACCCCTAAAGCTAACCCTGAACCCTATCCCTAACCCTAGCAGTAAACTTTAACCCTAAACCTAAGCCCAACCCGTAACCCTAATCCTATCCTTTTACCCTAAAACTAACCCCTAAACCTAACCCCTATACCTCACCCTAACTCTAACCCCAATCCTAATTCTAACCATACCCCTTCATAAAACACTAACTCCTAACCGCTAACCCTAACACTAACCAAAAACCCCAATCACTAATCCCTAACCCTAATGCTTAAACTTTACACTAACCGTTAACCCTCACCCTAAATCTTAACACTGACCGTAACCTTAACCTTTGACTCTAAGCCTAACCCTTAACCCTACAGTAAGGAAGACCCTTAATGCTAATGGGATCCCTTATCTCTAACCCTAACACTACAGCTAAAAATAACCCTAACCTTTGATCCTTAAACCTAACCCCTAACACTTACTTTAACCCCAAACACTAACCCTAATCCTAAGCATTAAACCTAACCCTATCTCTTAACCCTAACGCTAGCCCTTACCCTAACGCCTAGATCTAACCCTAAATCTAACCTACCGCCTAATCCTAACCTTAAGCCCTAATGATAACACTAACCCTGAACCCAAACCTACCCGTAACCCTTAACACTAACCCTATCCGTGAACCTAAACCCTGACCCTAACCATTACCCGCACCCAAGCATTTAACCCTGACCCTAACCCTAATTCTTAATGATAACCTTAACACTAAACTCTAACCCTAAGCCCAACACTTAACCCTAAACCTATCCCTTAACCCTAACCCTAACCCTAATGCTACCCCCTAAACGTAACCCTAACCGTGACCAGTAAACCTAACCCTAACCTCTAACACAAACCATAGCACATAACTCTAACCCTAAAACTAACCCTAACCCTAACCCTAACCCTAACCCTAAGCGTTAACTCTCACGCTAACCTTTAATCCTAACCCTAATCCTAATCTTCAACCCTAAACCTAACACTTAACCCTAACCCTGTACCAAACCCTAACCCCTCATCTTAACCCTAACCGTAAACCTCAACCCTAAACCAAAGTGTAACCGTTGAACCTAAGAGTAACATTTAACCCTAACCCTATTCCCTAACCCTAAGCCCTCACCCTAACACTAAACTTCATCCTTAACCCTAACCAGAATCCTAACCCTAAATCTAATTCTCAGACTTCTTGCTTTCTTAGAGTTTAGAAAGCCTGCAATCCTCCCATGCCATGCGTGAAAGGATGCTCTACCACTGTGTCCTGCATGAAACCCACGGGCCCATACCCAGAGTATGATAGAGTGGGTTCCCGGGTACAATCCCAGCCCCCTAAACTCCCCCCGCCCGCCTAATGCAGACAGGGCCCGTGCGCTAAGCATAAACAATACCTGTAACAGATAACCCTAACCCTGAACATAACACCCAACCCTGTTCCTATTTCTCCCCTTAACACGTAAACCTCACCGTGCGCCTAACATTAACCACTTATCCTAACGTTAATGCATAACCCATTTCCTGAGAACAACCCCTATCCCATAATTCTAACCCTATCTCCTAGTCATCACTGTGACACCTAATCCCTAACCCTAATTCTAAACCGCTAACCCTAACCGTAACCCTACCTACAACCCTAACACTGACAGTAACCCTTACTTCTAACCCCAACGCTATGCCTAACAAAAACCCTAACCCTTGACCCTAACCCTTCACCCTAACCCCTAAGCCTTACCATAACCCTTAACCCTAATCCTAATCCTAGCCATTAAACCTAACCCTAGCTCTTAAAGCTCACCCTAAACCTTACCCTCACGACTAGACCTAACCCTGACACTAACCTAACAGCTAAACCTAACAATAACCCCTAAACCTAACCTTGAACCCTATCCCTAACCCTAGCAGTAATTTTAACCCGAACCTAAGCCCAACCCGTAGCCCTAATCCTATCCTTTTACCCTAAAACTAACCCCTAAACCTAACCCCTATACCTCACACTAACTCTAACCCCAATCCTAATTCTAACCATACGCCTTCATAATACACTAACTCCTAACCGCTAACCCTAACACTAACCAAAAACCCTAATCACTAATCCCTAACCCTAACGCTTAACCTTTTCCCTGACCGTTAACTCTCACCCTAAATCTTAACACTGACCCTAAGCTTAACCTTTAACTCTAAGCCTAACCCTTAACCCTACAGTAAGGAAGACCCTTAATGCTAATGGGATCCCTTATCCCTAACCCTAACACTACAGCTAAAAATAACCCTAACCTTTGATCCTTAAACCTAACCCCTAACACTTACTTTAACCCCAAACCCTAACCCTAATCCTAAGCATTAAACCTAACCCTATCTCTTAACCCTAACGCTAGCCCTTACCCTAACGCCTAGATCTAACCCTAAATCTAACCTACCGCCTGATCCTAACCTTAAGCCCTAATGCTAACACTAACCCTGAACCCTAAACCTACCCGTAACCCTTAACACTAACCCTATCCGTGAACCTTAACCCTGACCCTAACCATTACCCGCACCCAAGCATTTAACTCTGACCCTAACCCTAATCCTTAATGCTAACCCTAACACTAAACCCTAACCCTAAGCCCAACACTTAACCCTAATCCTATCCCTTAACCCTAACACGAACCCTAATGCTAAAGCCTAAACGTAACCCTAACCGTGACCAGTAAACCTAACCCTAACCTCTAACACAAACCATAGCACATAACTCTAACCCTAAAACTAACCCTAACACTAACCCTAAATCCTAACTCTTAACCTTAACCCTAAGCGTTAACTTTCACGCTAATCTTTAATCCTAACCCTCATCCTAATCTTCAACCCTAAACCTAACACTTAACCCTAACCCTGTACCAAACCCTAACCCCTCATCTTAACCCTACCCGTAAACCTCAACCCTAAACCAAAGTGTAACCGTTAAACCTAAGAGTAACCTTTAACCCTAACCCTAATCCCTAACCCTAAACACTCACCCTAACACTAAACTTCATCCTTAACCCTAACCAGAATCCTAACCCTAAATCTAATTCTCAGACTTCTTGCTTTCTTAGAGTTTAGAAAGCCTGCAATCCTCCCATGCCATGCGTGAAAGGAGGCTCTACCACTGTGTCCTGCATGAAACCCACAGGCCCATACCCAGAGTATGATAGAGTGGGTTCCCGGGTACAATCCCAGCCACTTAAACTCCCCCTGCCCGCCTAATGCAGACAGGGCCCGTGCGCTAAGCATAAACAATACCTTTAACAGATAACCCTAACCCTGAACATAACACCCAACCATGTTCCTATTTCTCCCCTTAACACGTAAACCTCACCGTGCGCCTAACTTTAACCTCTTATCCTAACGTTAATGCATAACCCATTTCCTGAGAACAACCCCTATCCCATAATTCTAACCCTATCTCCTAGTCATCACTGTGACACCTAATCCCTAACCCTAATTCTAAACCGCTAACCCTAACCGTAACCCTACCTACAACCCTAACACTGACAGTAACCCTTACTTCTAACCCCAACGCTATGCCTAACAAAAACCCTAACCCTTGACCCTAACCCTTCACCCTCACCCCTAAGCCTTACCCTAACCCTTAACCCTAATCCTAATCCTAACCATTAAACCTAACCCTAGCTCTTAAAGCTAACCCTAAACCTTACCCTCACGACTAGACCTAACCCTGACACTAACCTAACACCTAACCCTAACCAGAACCCCTAAAGCTAACCCTGAACCCTATCCCTAACCCTAGCAGTAAACTTTAACCCTAAACCTAAGCCCAACCCGTAGCCCTAATCCTATCCTTTTACCCTAAAACTAACCCCTAAACCTAACCCCTATACCTTACCCTAACTCTAACCCCAATCCTAATTCTAACCATACCCCTTCATAAAACACTAACTCCTAACCGCTAACCCTAACCCTAACCAAAAACCTTAATCACTAATCCCTAACCCTAACGCTTAACCTTTACCCTAACCGTTAACCCTCACCCTAAATCTTAACACTGACCCTAACCTTAACCTTTAACTCTAAGCCTAACCCTTAACCCTACAGTAAGGAAGACCCTTAATGCTAATGGGATCCCTTATCCCTAACCCTAACACTACAGCTAAAAATAACCCTAACCTTTGATCCTTAAACCTAACCCCTAACACTTACTTTAACCCCAAACCCTAATCCTAATCCTAAGCATTCAGCCTAACCTATCTCTTAACCCTAACGCTAGCCCTTACCCTAACGCCTAGATCTAACCCTAAATCTAACCTACCGCCTAATCCTAACCTTAAGCCCTAATGCTAACTCTAACCCTGAACCCTAAACCTACCCGTAACCCTTAACACTAACCCTATCCCTAACCCCCTTACCCTGACTCTGTTAACCCTCACCCTAACCCTCAACCCTGACCCTAAACTTAAACCTTAATCCTAACCATGCGTGAGATGAGCCTCTGCCTTTGTCCTGCGTGACAGTTGATGCCCAACACCCAGGGTACGATGAAGTGGGGACGCAGCCTTGCTCCACACCCACAGTGCCCCGTACGTTAGACAGGAACCATGCCCTAACACACACCGTTAAACGTAAGCCTGAACCCTATCACTAAACCAAACCCTTCGTAAGCCCTGAATCTAACTCCTAATAGTAACCCTAATCCCTGACCCTTACTCTTGCCTCTCATCCTAAACCTAAACCCAACCACTAAACATAATCCTAATCTCTAACCCTAACAGTAATCCTAACCCTAATTCTAACCTAAAACCCTAACCCCTAAACCTAATTCTAGTCCCTAACACCTAACCTTACCCTAAACCGAATTCCAATTCTCAGACTTTTGCAATTCAAAAACTTAAAAAAGCCTACAATCCACCAATGCAGTGTCTGAGATGAGCGTCCGCCCCTATGTCCTGCATGACAGGCAGGCGCCAATGCCCAGGGTACTATGGAGTGGAGTCCTGGGGTCTGTAGGCTTGCTAAACTCCAGTTTGGAAGAATTACTATAGTCATATATAGGGATGCTTACATTTACTTATAGAAAGCAACTATTGGTGTGTGATTTGTAGGCTTGCCTTACTCTAGTTTGGATGAAGAAGCTGAATCATATATAGGAATATTAGCTTTGAGTTAGAGGAAGCATCTATGGGGGGTGCTTTTTTGGCTTGTTAAACTCTGGTTTGGAAGAAGTTTGAGAGTCTTATATAGGAACGATATCATTCTTTCAGAGAAAGCAATTATAGGGAGTTGGTTTGTAGGCTTGCTAAGCTCTAGTTTGGAGGAAGGCGAGAGTCATATATAGGAACGCTTACGTTCACATAAAGCATCTACGGGGGGACGGATTCTAGGCTTCCTAAACTCTAGCTTGGAAAAAGAGGACAGTTATGTATAGGAACACTCGGCGGGGGATTTGTAGCATTGCTAAAATCTTAGATTGGAAAAGTTGCGAGAGTCTTACATAGGAATGTTAACATTCACTCAATGAAAGCAACTATAAGGGGTGCTTTCCAGGCTGGCTACACTCTAATTTGGAAAAAGTGCGACAGTCATGTATAGGAAGGCTTATATTCACTCAGACAAAGCAATTATGTGTAGGTGTATAGTAGGCATGCTAACTCTAGTTTGGAAAATTTCGAGAGCCATGTATAGGAAAGCTTACAGTAACTTAGAGAAAGTAACGAACAGGGGTGGAGTGTAGGCTTGCTAAACTCTAGTTTGGAGGAAGTGCCATAGTCATATATAAGGAACGCTTAAATTCGTTCAGAGAAAACAGCTGTCGGGGATTGGTTTGTAGACTTATTCAACTCTAGTTTGGAAGAAGTGCGAGAGACATATATAGGAATGTTTACATTGACTCAAAGAAAGCAACTATGGGGGAGTGTTATTTTGGCATGCCAGATGCTAGTTAGGAAGAAGTACAAGACTCATATATAGGAACGCTTAAATTCACACAGCGAGAGCAACTACGGAGTAGTGTCAGGTAGACATGTTAAAGTCTAGTTTGGGAGAAGTTCCAGAGTCCTATATAGGAAAGGTAACAGCCACTTTGAAAAAGCAAGTCTTGGCGGGTTGTTTGTAGGCCTGCAAAACCCTGTTTTAGTTGAAGTGTGAGAATCATATATGAGAACGCTTACATTCACTCAGAGAAAGCAACGATGGGGTTGTTTGTAGGCTTACTAAACTGCAGTTTGGAAGAAGCACGAGAATCACATATAGGAACACATACATTTTGACGCACTGAAAGTAACTATGGGGTGGTGTCTTATAGGCATGCTAAACTCTAGTTTGGACGAAGTTTGAGAATCACATATAAGAAAGCTTAGAGTCACTTAGAGAAAGCAAATCTCTGGGTGTGGAATGTAGGCCTGCTAAACTCTATTTTGGTTTAAGACGGCGTGGTGGTTTGTAGGCATACTAAACTCTAGTTTGGAAGAAGTAGGAGAATGATATATGGGAACGCTTACATTCACGTAGAGAAAGCAATTATGGGGTGGCGTTTTTGTAGCCATGCTAATCTCTAGTTTGGAAGAAGTTAAGGAGTAATATATAGGAAAGGGTATAGTCATAGAAACCAACTCTCGGGGGATGTTTTGTACACCTGCAAAACTCCAGTTTGGAAGTGGGGGAGAGTCATATTGGGGACCGCGTGCATTCACTCAGAGAAATCAACGATGGGATTGTGATTTGTAGGCATAGTCAACTCTAGTTTGGAAGAAGTACGAGAATCGTATATAGGAACACTTACCTTCACGCAGAGAAAGCAACTATGGAGTGATGTTTGTATGCCTACTAAAATATAGTTTGGAGGAAGTTCGAGAGCCATATCTGGGAAGCTTACAGTCACTTAGAGAAAGCAACTCTCGGGGGTGTTTCGTAGGCCTGCTAAACTCTATTTTCAATGAAGTGTTAGAATAATATATGGGAACTCAGTGAAAGCAACGTTGTGGTTGTGGTTCCTAGGCATACTAACCTGTAATTTGGAAGAAGCAAGAGAATCACATGTAGAACCGCTTACATTCCGGCACCGAATGCAACTATGGGGTGGTGTTTTGTAGGCTTGCAAAACTCTAGTTTGGACGAAGTTTGAGAGTCATATAAAGGAAAGTTTACAGTCACGTAGAGAAAGCAACTCTCTGGGTGTGGAATGTAGAGTTATTTTGGTTGAAATAGAGTTATTTTGGTTGAAGTGTGAGAGTCATATATGGGAACGCTTACATTCACTCAGAGAAAACAACGTTTGGGTGGTGGTTTGTAGGGCATACTAAACTGTAGTTTGGAAGAAGTACGAGAGTCCTATATAGGAGCACTTACATTCACGCAGAGAAAGCACTTATGGCGTCAGGTTTTGTAGGCATGCTAAACTGCAGTTTGGAAGAAGTTGGAGAACCTTATACAGGAAAGATTACCGTCACCTAGGGAAAGCAACTCTCGGGAGATTTTTTTGTACACATGCTAAACTCTAATTTGGATGAAGTGTGAGAGTCAAACATGGGACCGCTTACATTCCCTCAGAGAAACAACACTGGGGTGGTTTTTGTAGGCATACTAAATAGTTTGGAAGAAGTACGAGAATGATATTTGGGAACGCTTACATTCACACAGAGAAAGCAACTACGGGGTGGTGTTTTGTAAGCATGCTATAGTTTGGAAGAAGTTCTAAACCTGAACAGTCACTTAGAGAAAGCAACTCTTGGTGGGTGATTTTTAGGTCTGCTAAATTGTATTTTGAAAGAAGTACCAGAGTCATATATACTAATGCTTACATTCATGCAAAGAAAAAACCATGGGGTGATGTTTTGTGGGCATGTTAACCTGTAGTTTGGAAGAAGTTGGAGAGTCTTATTTAGGAAAGCTTACAGTCACCTAGAGAAAGCAACTCTCGGGAGAGCCTTTCTTGGCCTGCTAAACTCTACTTTGCATCAATTGTGAGAGTCAAACATGGGAATGCTTTCATTCATTCAGAGAACGCAACGTTTGGGTGGTGGTTTGTAGGCATTCTAAACTGTATTTTGGAGGAAGTACGAGAGTCATGTATATGAACGCTTACATTCAGGCAGAGAAAGCAACTCTGGGGTCGTATTTTGTTGGCATGCTAAACTGTGGTTTGGAAGAAGTTCGAGAGCCTTATATAGGAAAGATTACAGTGACACAGAGAAAACAACTCTCGGAAGTTTATTGGTAGGCCTGCTAAACTCTAACTTGGATGAAATGTGAGAACGCTTGCATTCATTCACTCAGAGAAGGAAACATCGTGATGGTTTGAAGGCATAATAACTGTAGTTGGGAAGAAGTAGGAGAGTCATATATATGAACCGTTACATTCACGCAGAGAAAGCAACTGTGGGGTGGCGATGTATGCATGTTAATCTGTAGTTTGGAGGAAGTGCGAGAGTCATATCTGGGGAAAATTACAGTCACTTAGAGAAAGGAACCATCTTGGGCTGGTTTGTAGATCTGCTAAATTCTATTTGGGAAACAGAGTGTGAGTCATATATGGGAACGCTTATGTTCACTCAGAGAAAGCAACCACGGTGTGGTGTTTTGTTGGCATGGTGTAGTTTGAAAGAAGTTGGAGATTCTTATATAGGAAAGTTTACAGTCACCTAGAGAAAGCAACTCACGGGGTGTTGTTTGTAGGCCTGCTAAACTCTAATTTAGATGAAGTGAGAGAGGCATATATATGAACGCTTATATTGATGCAGAGAAAGCAACTATGGGGTGGTGTTTTGTAGGCATGCTAAAATATAATTTGGAAGAAGTTCGAAAACAGTCACTTAGAGAAAGCAACTCTCGGCGGTTGATTTTTCGGTGTGCTAAATTGTATTTTGAAAGAAGTACCAGAGTCATATATACAAACGCTTACATTCATGCAGAGAAAGCAACTGTGGGGTGGTGTTTTCTAGGCATGCTAAACTCTAGTTTGGACGAAGTTTGAGAATCACATATAAGAAAGCTTAGAGTCGCTAAAGCAAATCTCTGGGTGTGGAATGTAGGCGTGCCAAACTCTATTTTGGTTTCAGAGTGAGAGTCATATATGGGAAGGCTTACATTCACTCAGAGAAAGCAACGATGGTGTGGTGGTTTGTAGGCATACTGAACTCTAGTTTGGAAGAAGTAGGAGAATGATATATGGGAACGCTTACATTCATGCAGAGAAAGCAATTATGGGGTGGCTTTTGTGTAGCCATGCAAATCTCTATTTTGCAAGAAGTTAAAGAGCAATATATAGGAAAGCGTACCGTCATTTATAGAAACCAACTTTCGGAGGATGGTTTGTAGGCCTGCAAAACTCTACTTTGGAAGAAGGGGGAGAGTCAAATGGGGGACTGGGTACATTCACTCGTAGAAATCAACGATGGGGTTGTGGTTTGTAGGCATACTAAACTCTAGTTTGGAAGAAGTACGAGAATCATATATAGGAACGCTTACATTCATGCAGAGAAAGCAACTATGGAGTGATGTTTGTATGCCTACTAAACGATAGTTTGGAGGATGTTCGAGAGTCATATCTGGAAAGCTTACAGTCATTTAGAGAAAGCAACTCTCTGGGGGTGGTTCGTAGGCCTGCTAAACTCTATTTTCAATGAAGTGTTAGAATCATATGCAGGAACGCTTACATTCACTCAGAGAAAGCAACGTTGGGGTGGCCGTTTTTGAGCATACTAAACTCTACTTTGGAAGAGGTACGAGAGACATAAATACGAACGCTTACATTAACACAGAGAAAGCAAATACGGGGTGCTGTAGTGCAGGCATGCTAAACTATAGATTGGAAGAAGTTCGAAAGCTGACAGTCACTTAGAGAAAGCAACTCTTGGCGGGTGATTTTTAGGTCTGCTAAATTGTATTTTGAAAGACGTACCAGAGTCATATAGACAAACGCTTACATTCATGCAGAGAAAGAAACTATGGGGTGACGTGTTGTTGGCATGCTAAACTGCAGTTTGAAAGGAGTTCCAGAGCGTTGTATAGGATAGCTTACAGTCACCTAGAGAAAACAACACTCGGGACAGCTTTGCAAGCCTCTAAACACTAATTAGCAGCAATTGTGAGAGTCAAATATGGGAACGCTTACATTCACGGAGAGAACACAACGTTTGGGTGGTGGTTTGTAGGCATAATAACTGTAGGTCGGAAGAAGTAGGAGAGTCATATATATGAACAGTTACATTCACGCAGAGAAAGAAACTGTTGGGTGGTGTATGTACGCATGTTAATCTATACTTTGGAGGAAGTTTGAGAGTCATATCTGGGGAAAATTACAGTCACATAGCTAAATCAACCATCGGGGACTGGTTTGTAGGTCTGCTAAATTCTATTTTGGAAAAAGTGGTTCATATAAGGGAATTCTTATGTTCACTCAGAGAAAGCAACGATGCGGTGGTGTATTGTTGCCATGCTAAACTTTAGTTTGGAAGAAGTTCGAGAGTTTTACATAGGAAAGCTTACATTCACCTAGAGAAAGCAACTCTCAGGATGTGGTTTATAGGCCTGGTGAACTCTAATTTGGATCAAGTGTGAGAGTCATACATACGAGTTCCAAAATACAGTTTAGTATGCCTACAAACCACCAGCCTAACATTGCTTTCTCTGAGTGGATATAGGCCTTCCCTTATATGAATCTCGGACTGCTTTCAAAATGCAATTTGCCTGACCTACAAAACACCGCCCGAGAGTTGCTTTCTCTCACTATAAGCTTTCCTATATATGACTTTGGAACATAATTTAGCATGCCAACAAAAGGCCACCCCATAGTTTGCGTGAATGTAAGCGTTCCTATGCATCACGCTCGTACTTCTTCCAAAGTATAGTACACCTACCAACCACCTCCCCAACGTTGCTTTTTCTGAGTGAATGTAAGCATTCTTTTATTCTCGTACTTCCTCCAAACTCCAGTTTAGTGTGACTAAAAATCACCACCGCAACCCTGCTTTCTCTGAGTGAATGTTAGCGTTCCCGTTTATGATTCACACTTCATCCAAAATAGAATTTAGCAGAACTACAAACCGGCCCCCAAGGGTTGCTTTCTCTATGAGACTGTAAGCTTTCCTATTACTCTTAACTTCTTCGCAACTAGAGATTTGCATGCCTACAAAACACCACCCCATAGTTGCCCTCTCTGCGTGAATGTAAGCACTCACATATATGACTCTGCTACTTCTTCCAAAATACAGTTTAGTATGCTTACAAACAACCACCCAAAAGTTAAGTTCTCTGAGAGAATGTTAGCGTTCCCATGTATGACAGTCACAAATGGTGCAAGGTAGAGTTTAGCAGGCTTACAAACAATCTCTCGAAAGTTGCTTCCTCTAGCAGACAGTAAGCTTTCCTATATAAGACTGTCGAACTTTTTCGAAACTACATTTCAGCACGCCAACAAAACATCACCACATAGTTTTTCTCAGCATAAATGTAACAGATTTTATATATGACTCTGGTACTTCTTTCAAAATACAATTTAGCACACCTCAAAATCAACCGCCGAGAGTTGCATTCTCTGTCACTGTCAGCTTTCGAACTTCTTCCAAATTATATTTTATCATGCCTACAAAACACCACCCCATAGTTGCTTTCTCTGCGTCCATATAAGCGTTCATATATATGACTCTCGTACTTCTTCCAAACTGGAGTTAGTATACCTACAAACCGGCACCCAAATTTACCTTTCTCTGAGTGAATGAAGCGTATCCATGTATGCCTCTTTCACTTCATCCAAATTGGAGTTTAGCGGCCCACAAACCACCTCCTGTGAGTTGCTTTCTCTAGGTGACTATAAACTTTCCTATATAAGACTCTCGAACTTCTTCCAAACTACAGTTTAGCATGCCAACAATACAGCGCACCATCGTTGATTTCTCTGAGTGAACATAAGCGTTCCCATATATGACTCTCACTCTTCTTCCAAAATAGAATTTAGCAGACCTACACAACACCCGATGGTTCCAATTCTCTAGGTGACTCTAATTTTTCCCACATATGACTCTCGAGCTTCCTCCAAACTAGATTATGATGATTACATAGGCCACCCCACAGTTGCTTTCTCTTCGTGAATGTAACCGTTCATATATGACTCTCCTACTTCTTTTGAACTACAGCATTTATTCCTACAAACCATCACGACAACGTTCTTTCTCTGAGTGAATGTAAGCGTTCCTGCATATGATTCTAACACTTCATTGAAAATAGAGTTTAGCAGGCCTACGAACCACCCCCAGAGAGTTGCTTTCTCTAAATGACTGTAAGCTTTCCAGATATGACTCTCGAGCATCCTCCAAACTATCGTTTAGTAGGCATACAAACATCACTCCATAGTTGCTTTCTCTGCATGAATGTAAGCGTTCCTATATATGATTCTCGTCCTTCTTCCAAACTAGAGTTTAGTATGCCTACAAACCACAACCCCATCGTTGATTTCTCCGAGTGAATGTACCCAGTCCCCCATATGATTCTCCCCCTTCTTCCAAAGTAGAGTTTTGCAGGCCTACAAACCATCCCCCAAAAGTTGGTTTCTATAAATGATGGTACGCTTTCCTATATATTTCTCTTTAACTTCTTGCAAAATAGAGATTTGCATGGCTACACAAAAGCCACCCCATGATTGCTTTCTCTGCATGAATGTAAGCGTTCCCATATATCATTCTCCTACTTCTTCCAAACTAGAGTTCAGTATGCCTGCAAACCACCACACCATCGTTGCTTTCTCTGAGTGAATGTAAGCCTTCCCATATATGACTCTCACTCCGAAACCAAAATAGAGTTTAGCACGCCTACATTCCACACCCAGAGATTTGCTTTAAGCGACTCTAAGCTTTCTTATATGTGATTCTCAAACTTCGTCCAAACTAGAGTTTAGCACGCCTAGAAAACACCACCCCACAGTTCCTTTCTCTGCACGAATGTAAGCGTTTGAATATATGACACTGGTACTTCTTTCAAAATACAATTTAGCAGACCTAAAAATCCACCACCAAGAGTTGCTTTCTCTAAATGACTGTCTGCTTTCGAACTTCTTCCAAACTATATTTTAGCAGGCCTACAAAGCACCACCCCATAGTTGCTTTCTCTGCGTCCATATAAGCGTTCATATATATCACTCTAGTACTTCTTCCAAACTGGAGTTAGTATACCTACAAACCGGCACCCCAATTTACCTTTCTCTGAGTGAATGAAGCGTATTCATGTATGCCTGTTTCACTTCATCCAAATTAGAGTTTAGCGGCCTACAAACCACCTCCTGTGAGTTGCTTTCTCTAGGTGACTGTAAACTTTCCTATATAAGACTCTCGAACTTCTTCCAAACTACAGTTTAGCATGCCAACAATACAGCGCCCCATCGTTGATTTCTGTGAGTCAACATAAGCGTTCCCATCTATGACTCTCACTCTTTTTCCAAAATAGAATTTAGCAGACCTACACACCAGCCCAAGATGGTTCCTTTCTCTAAATGACTCTAATTTTCCCCAGATATGACTCTCGAACTTCCTCCAAACTACAGATTATGATGATTACATACGCCACCCCACAGTTGCTTTCTCTGCGTGAATGTAACCGTTCATATATGACTCTCCTACTTCTTCGAACTACAGTTGTTATTCCTACAAACCACCACGACAAAGTTCTTTCTCTGAGTGAATGCAAGCGTTCTCACACTTCATCCAAATTACAGTTTAGCAGACCTACCAACAAACTACAGAGAGTTGTTTTCTCTGTGTCACTGTAATCTTTCCTATATAAGGCTCTCGAACTTCTTCCAAACCACAGTTTAGCATGCCAACAAAATACGATCACAGAGTTGCTTTCTCTGCGTGAATGTAAGCATTCGTATATATGACTCTCCTACTTCCTCCAAAATACAGTTGAGAATGCTTACAAACCACCACCCAAACGTTGCGTTCTCTGAGTGAATGTAAGCGTTCCCATGTTTGACTCTCACAATTGATGCAAATTAGAGTTTAGCACGCTTAGAAACAATCTGCCGAGAGTTACTTTCTCTAGGTGACTGTAAGCTTTCTTATATAAGACTCGCGAACTTCTTCCAAACTACAGTTTAGCATGCCAACGAAACACTGCCCCATCGTTGATTTCTCTGAGTGAACATAAGCGTTCCCACATATGACTTTCGCTCTTCTTCCAAAATAGAATTTAGCAGATCTACAAAACGGCCCCCGATGGTTGCTTTCTCTAAGTGACTGCAATTTTCCCCAGATATGACTCTCGAACTTCCTCCAAAGTATAGATTAACATGCGTACATACACCACCCAACAGTTTCTTTCTCTGCGTGAATGTAACCGTTCATATATATGACTCTCCTACTTCTTCCGAACTACAGTTATTATGCCTACAAACCACCACCCAAACGTTGTGTTCTCTCCGTGAATGTAAGCGTTCCCATGTTTGACTCTCACAATTGCTGCTAATTAGTGTTTAGAGGCTTGCAAAGCTGTCCCGAGTGTTGCTTTCTCTAGGTGACTGTAAGCTATCCTATATAACACTCTGGAAATCCTTTCAAACTGCAGTTTAGCATGCCAAAAACACATCACCCCATAGTTTCTTTCTCTGCATGAATGTAAGCGTTTGTATATGACTCTGGTACGTCTTTCAAAATACAATTTAGCAGACCTAAAAATCACCCGCCAAGAGTTGCTTTCTCTAAGTGACTGTCAGCTTTCTAACTTCTTCCAATCTATAGTTTAGCATGCCTGCATTACAGCACCCCATATTTGCTTTCTCTGTGTTAATGTAAGCGTTCGTATTTATGTCTCTCGTACCTCTTCCAAAGTAGAGTTTAGTATGCTCAAAAACGGCCACCCCCACGTTGCTTTCTCTGAGTGAATGTAAGCGTTCCTGCATATGATTCTAACACTTCATTGAAAATAGAGTTTAGCAGGCCTACGAACCACCCCCAGAGAGTTGCTTTCTCTAAATGACTGTAAGCTTTCCAGATATGACTCTCGAGCATCCTCCAAACTATCGTTTAGTAGGCATACAAACATCACTCCATAGTTGCTTTCTCTGCATGAATGTAAGCGTTCCTATATATGATTCTCGTCCTTCTTCCAAACTAGAGTTTAGTATGCCTACAAACCACAACCCCATCGTTGATTTCTCCGAGTGAATGTACCCAGTCCCCCATATGATTCTCCCCCTTCTTCCAAAGTAGAGTTTTGCAGGCCTACAAACCATCCCCCAAAAGTTGGTTTCTATAAATGACGGTACGCTTTCCTATATATTTCTCTTTAACTTCTTGCAAAATAGAGATTTGCATGGCTACACAAAAGCCACCCCATAATTGCTTTCTCTGCATGAATGTAAGCGTTCCCATATATCATTCTCCTACTTCTTCCAAACTAGAGTTCAGTATGCCTGCAAACCACCACACCATCGTTGCTTTCTCTGAGTGAATGTAAGCCTTCCCATATATGACTCTCACTCCGAAACCAAAATAGAGTTTAGCACGCCTACATTCCACACCCAGAGATTTGCTTTAAGCGACTCTAAGCTTTCTTATATGTGATTCTCAAACTTCGTCCAAACTAGAGTTTAGCACGCCTAGAAAACACCACCCCACAGTTCCTTTCTCTGCATGAATGTAAGCGTTTGAATATATGACACTGGTACTTCTTTCAAAATACAATTTAGCAGACCTAAAAATCCACCACCAAGAGTTGCTTTCTCTAAATGACTGTCTGCTTTCGAACTTCTTCCAAACTATATTTTAGCAGGCCTACAAAGCACCACCCCATAGTTGCTTTCTCTGCGTCCATATAAGCGTTCATATATATCACTCTAGTACTTCTTCCAAACTGGAGTTAGTATACCTACAAACTGGCACCCCAATTTACCTTTCTCTGAGTGAATGAAGCGTATCCATGTATGCCTGTTTCACTTCATCCAAATTAGAGTTTAGCGGCCTACAAACCACCTCCTGTGAGTTGCTTTCTCTAGGTGACTGTAAACTTTCCTATATAAGACTCTCGAACTTCTTCCAAACTACAGTTTAGCATGCCAACAATACAGCGCCCCATCGTTGATTTCTGTGAGTCAACATAAGCGTTCCCATCTATGACTCTCACTCTTTTTCCAAAATAGAATTTAACAGACCTACACACCAGCCCCCGATGGTTCCTTTCTCTAAATGACTCTAATTTTCCCCAGATATGACTCTCGAACTTCCTCCAAACTACAGATTATGATGATTACATACGCCACCCCACAGTTGCTTTCTCTGCGTGAATGTAACCGTTCATATATGACTCTCCTACTTCTTCGAACTACAGTTGTTATTCCTACAAACCACCACGACAAAGTTCTTTCTCTGAGTGAATGCAAGCGTTCTCACACTTCATCCAAATTACAGTTTAGCAGACCTACCAACAAACTACAGAGAGTTGTTTTCTCTGTGTCACTGTAATCTTTCCTATATAAGGCTCTCGAACTTCTTCCAAACCACAGTTTAGCATGCCAACAAAATACGATCACAGAGTTGCTTTCTCTGCGTGAATGTAAGCATTCGTATATATGACTCTCCTACTTCCTCCAAAATACAGTTGAAAATGCTTACAAACCACCACCCAAACGTTGCGTTCTCTGAGTGAATGTAAGCGTTCCCATGTTTGACTCTCACAATTGCTGCTAATTAGTGTTTAGAGGCTTGTAAACCTGTCCCGAGTGTTGCTTTCTCTAGGTGACTGTAAGCTATCCTATATAACACTCTCCAACATCTTCCAAACTGCAATTTAGCATCCCCACAACACATCACCCCATAGTTTCTTTCTCTGCATGAATGTAAGTATTTGTATATGACTCTGGTACGTCTTTCAAAATACAATTTAGCCGACCTAAAAATCACCCGCCAAGAGTTGCTTTCTCTAAGTGACTGTCAGCTTTCTAACTTCTTCCAATCTATAGTTTAGCATGCTTGCACTACAGCACCCCGTATTTGCTTTCTCTGTGTTAATGTAAGCGTTCCTATGTATGTCTCTCGTACCTCTTCCAAAGTAGAGTTTACTATGCTCAAAAACGGCCACCCCAACGTTGCTTTCTCTGAGTGAATGTAAGCGTTCCTGTATATGATTCTAACACTTCATTGAAAATAGAGTTTAGCAGACCTACGAACATCCCCAGAGAGTTGCTTTCTCTAAATGACTGTAAGCTTTCCAGATATGACTCTCGAACATCCTCCAAACTATCGTTTAGTAGGCATACAAACATCACTCCATAGTTGCTTTCTCTGCATGAATGTAAGCGTTCCTATATATGATTCTCGTACTTCTTCCAAACTAGAGTTTAGTATGCCTACAAACCACAACCCCATCGTTGATTTCTCCGAGTGAATGTACCCAGTCCCCCATTTGACTCTCCCCCTTCTTCCAAAGTAGAGTTTTGCAGGCCTACAAACCATCCTCTGAAAGTTGGTTTCTATAAATGACGGTACGCTTTCCTATATATTACTCTTAACTTCTTGCAAAATAGAGATTTGCATGGCTACAAAAAAGCCACCCCATAATTGCTTTCTCTGCATGAATGTAAGCGTTCCCATATATCATTCTCCTACTTCTTCCAAACTAGAGTTCAGTATGCCTACAAACCACCACACCATCGTTGCTTTCTCTGAGTGAATGTAAGCCTTCCCATATATGACTCTCACTCTGAAACCAAAATAGAGTTTGGCACGCCTACATTCCACACCCAGAGATTTGCTTTAGCGACTCTAAGCTTTCTTATATGTGATTCTCAAACTTCGTCCAAACTAGAGTTTAGCATGCCTAGAAAACACCACCCCACAGTTGCTTTCTCTGCATGAATGTAAGCGTTTGTATATATGACTCTGGTACTTCTTTCAAAATACAATTTAGCACACCGAAAAATCAACCGCCGAGAGTTGCTTTCTCTAAGTGACTGTTTTCGAACTTCTTCCAAATTATATTTTAGCATGCCTACAAAACACCACCCCATAGTTGCTTTCTCTGCATCAATATAAGCGTTCATATATATGCCTCTCTCACTTCATCTAAATTAGAATTTAGCAGGCCTACAAACAACACCCCGTGAGTTGCTTTCTCTAGGTGACTGTAAACTTTCCTATATAAGAATCTCCAACTTCTTTCAAACTACACCATGCCAACAAAACACCACACTGTGGTTGCTTTCTCTGAGTGAACATAAGCGTTCCCATATATGACTCACACTCTGTTTCCCAAATAGAATTTAGCAGATCTACAAACCAGCCCAAGATGGTTCCTTTCTCTAAGTGACTGTAATTTTCCCCAGATATGACTCTCGCACTTCCTCCAAACTACAGATTAACATGCATACATCGCCACCCCACAGTTGCGTTCTCTGCGTGAATGTAACGGTTCATATATATGACTCTCCTACTTCTTCCCAACTACAGTTATTATGCCTTCAAACCATCACGATGTTTCTTTCTCTGAGTGAATGAATGCAAGCGTTCTCACATTTCATCCAAGTTAGAGTTTAGCAGGCCTACCAATAAACTTCCGAGAGTTGTTTTCTCTGTGTCACTGTAATCTTTCCTATATAAGGCTCTCGAACTTCTTCCAAACCACAGTTTAGCATGCCAACAAAATACGACCCCAGAGTTGCTTTCTCTGCCTGAATGTAAGCGTTCATATACATGACTCTCGTACTTCCTCCAAAATACAGTTTAGAATGCCTACAAACCACCACCCAAACGTTGCATTCTCTGAATGAATGAAAGCATTCCCATGTTTGACTCTCACAATTGATGCAAAGTAGAGTTTAGCAGGCCAAGAAAGGCTCTCCCGAGAGTTGCTTTCTCTAGGTGACTGTAAGCTTTCCTAAATAAGACTCTCCAACTTCTTCCAAACTACAGGTTAACATGCCCACAAAACATCACCCCATGGTTTTTTCTTTGCATGAATGTAAGCATTAGTATATATGACTCTGGTACTTCTTTCAAAATACAATTTAGCAGACCTAAAAATCACCCACCAAGAGTTGCTTTCTCTAAGTGACTGTTCAGGTTTAGAACTTCTTCCAAACTATAGCATGCTTACAAAACACCACCCCGTAGTTGCTTTCTCTGTGTGAATGTAAGCGTTCCCAAATATCATTCTCGTACTTCTTCCAAACTATTTAGTATGCCTACAAAAACCACCCCAGTGTTGTTTCTCTGAGGGAATGTAAGCGGTCCCATGTTTGACTCTCACACTTCATCCAAATTAGAGTTTAGCATGTGTACAAAAAAATCTCCCGAGAGTTGCTTTCCCTAGGTGACGGTAATCTTTCCTGTATAAGGTTCTCCAACTTCTTCCAAACTGCAGTTGAGCATGCCTACAAAACCTGACGCCATAAGTGCTTTCTCTGCGTGAATGTAAGTGTTCCTATATAGGACTCTCGTACTTCTTCCAAACTACAGTTTAGTATGCCCTACAAACCACCACCCAAACGTTGTTTTCTCTGAGTGAATGTAAGCGTTCCCATATATGACTCTCACACTTCAACCAAAATAACTCTATTTCAACCAAAATAACTCTACATTCCACACCCAGAGAGTTGCTTTCTCTACGTGACTGTAAACTTTCCTTTATATGACTCTCAAACTTCGTCCAAACTAGAGTTTTGCAAGCCTACAAAACACCACCCCATAGTTGCATTCAGTGCCGGAATGTAAGCGGTTCTACATGTGATTCTCTTGCTTCTTCCAAATTACAGGTTAGTATGCCTAGGAACCACAACCACAACGTTGCTTTCACTGAGTTCCCATATATTATTCTAACACTTCATTGAAAATAGAGTTTAGCAGGCCTACGAAACACCCCCGAGAGCTGCTTTCTCTAAGTGACTGTAAGCTTCCCAGATATGGCTCTCGAACTTCCTCCAAACTATATTTTAGTAGGCATACAAACATCACTCCATAGTTGCTTTCTCTGCGTGAAGGTAAGTGTTCCTATATACGATTCTCGTACTTCTTCCAAACTAGAGTTGACTATGCCTACAAATCACAATCCCATCGTTGATTTCTCTGAGTGAATGCACGCGGTCCCCAATATGACTCTCCCCCACTTCCAAACTGGAGTTTTGCAGGTGTACAAAACATCCCCCGAGAGTTGGTTTCTATGACTATACCCTTTCCTATATATTACTCCTTAACTTCTTCCAAACTAGAGATTAGCATGGCTACAAAAACGCCACCCCATAATTGCTTTCTCTACGTGAATGTAAGCGTTCCCATATATCACTCTCCTACTTCTTCCAAACTAGAGTTTAGTATGCCTACAAACCACCACGCCGTCGTTGCTTTCTCTGAGGGAATGTAAGCCTTCCCATATATGACTCTCACTCTTAAACCAAAATAGAGTTTAGCAGGCCTACATTCCACACCCAGAGATTTGCTTTCTCTAAGTGACTCTAAGCTTTCTTATATGTGATTCTCAAACTTCGTCCAAACTAGAGTTTAGCATGCCTATAAAACACCACCCCATAGTTACTTTCAGTGCGTCAAAATGTATGTGCTCCTATATGTGATTCTCGTGCTTCTTCCAAACTGCAGTTTAGTAAGCCTACAAACAACCCCATCGTTGCTTTCTCTGAGTGAATGTAAGCGTTCTCATATATGATTCTCACACTTCAACCAAAACAGGGTTTTGCAGGCCTACAAACCACCCGCCAAGACTTGCTTTTTCAAAGTGGCTGTTACCTTTCCTATATAGGACTCTGGAACTTCTCCCAAGCTAGACTTTAACATGTCTACCTCACACTACTCTGTAGTTGCTCTCGCTGTGTGAATGTAAGCATTCCTATATATGAGTCTTGTACCTCTTCTTAACTAGCATCTGGCATGCCAAAATAACACTCCTCCATAGTTGCTTTCTTTGAGTCAATGTAAACATTCCTATATATGTCTCTCGCACTTCTTCCAAACTAGAGTTAAGTCTACAAACCAATCCCCGACAGCTGTTTTCTCTGAATGAATTTAAGCGTTCCTATATATGACTATGGCACTTCCTCCAAACTAGAGTTTAGCAAGCCTACACTCCACCCCTGTTCGTTACTTTCTCTAAGTTACTGTAAGCTTTCCTATACATGGCTCTCGAAATTTTCCAAACTAGAGTTAGCATGCCTACTATACACCTACACATAATTGCTTTGTCTGAGTGAATATAAGCCTTCCTATATATGACTGTCGCACTTTTTCCAAATTAGAGTGTAGCCAGCCTGGAAAGCACCCCTTATAGTTGCTTTCATTGAGTGAATGTTAACATTCCTATGTAAGACTCTCGCAACTTTTCCAATCTAAGATTTTAGCAATGCTACAAATCCCCCGCCGAGAGTTCCTATACATAACTGTCCTCTTTTTCCAAGCTAGAGTTTAGGAAGCCTAGAATCCGTCCCCCCGTAGATGCTTTATGTGAATGTAAACGTTCCTATATATGACTCTCGCCTTCCTCCAAACTAGAGCTTAGCAAGCCTACAAAACAACTCCCTATAATTGCTTTCTCTGAATGAATGATATCGTTCCTATATAAGACTCTCAAACTTCTTCCAAACCAGAGTTTAACAAGCCAAAAAAGCACCCCCCATAGATGCTTCCTCTAACTCAAAGCTAATATTCCTACATATGATTCAGCTTCTTCATCCAAACTAGAGTAAGGCAAGCCTACAAATCACACACCAATAGTTGCTTTCTATAAGTAAATGTAAGCGTCCTTATATATGACTATAGCAATTCTTCCAAACTGGAGTTTAGCAAGCCTACAGACCCCAGGACTCCACTCCATAGTACCCTGGGCATTGGCGCCTGCCTGTCATGCAGGACATAGGGGCGGACCCTCATCTCAGACACGGCATTGGTGGATTGTAGGCTTTTTTTTAAGTTTTTGAATTGAAGAACTCTGAGAATTGGAATTCGGTTTAGGGTAAGGTTAGGTGTTAGGGACTAGGATTAGGTTTAGGGGTTAGGGTTTTTGGTTAGAATTAAGATTAGGATTACTGTTAGGGTTAGAGAATAGGATTATGTTTAGTGGTTGGGTTTAGGTTTAGGGTGAGAGGCAAGAGTAAGGGTCAGGGATTAGGGTTACTGTTAGGAGTTAGATTCAGGGCTTACTAAGGGTTTGGTTTAGTGATAGGGTTAGGGCTTACGTTTAACGGTGTGTGTTAGGGCACGGGCCCCGTCTAATGTACGGGGCACTGTGGGTGTGGAGCAAGGCTGCGACCCCACTTCATCTTACCCTGGGTGTTGGGCTTCAACTGTCACGCAGGACAAAGGCAGAGGCTCATCAAACGCATGGTTAGGATTAAGGTTTAAGGTTAGGGTCAGGGTTGAGGGTTAGGGTGAGGGTTAACAGTTAGAGTTAGGGTAAGGGGGTTAGGGATAGGGTTAGGGTTAAGGGTCAGGTGTATAGTTCAGGTTTAAGGTGAGCATTAGAGGGTAGGGTTAGTGTAACTGTAGGTCAGTGTTGGGGTTAGATCTCCAGGCATTAGGGTAAAGGTTAGGGTGAAGGTTAAGAGTTAGGGTTAAGTTTAATGGTTAAGGATTGGGATTAGGGTTGAGGGTTAGGGTTAAGGTTATGGGTAATGACTAAGGATCAAAGGTTAGGGTTATTTTTAGGCGTAGGGTTAGGGTAAGGGGTTAGGGTTAGTGTTAGTGTTGTTGGTAGGGTTAAGGTTAGGGTTGGCGTTTCAGAATTAGGGATTAGGTGTTATGGTTATAGCTAGGAGTTAGGGTTAGAATTACACTATAGGGCTTGTTCTCAGGGTGTGATGCATTAACGTTAGGATAAGGGGTTAAAGTTAAGGTTACGGTGAGGTTTACGTGTTAAGGTGAGCAGTAGGATCAGGGTTAGGTGTTATGTTCTGGGTTAGGGTTATGGGTGAGGGGTAGGGTTTATCCTTAGGGCACGGGCCCTGTATGCACTAGGAGGTGAAGTTAGGGGTCGGTGATGGTCGCTGGGAACCCACTCTATCGTACGCAGTGTATGGGCCTCTGGGTTTCATGTAGGACACTGTGGCAGAGCGGGCTTTCATGCATGGCTTAGTAGGATTGTAGGCTTTCAAAACTCTGAGAAAGCAAGAAGTCTGAGAATTATATTTAGGGTTAGGATTACGGCACGGTTTAGGGATGAAGATTAGTGGTTAGGGTGAGGGCTTAGGGTTAGGGGTTAGGGTTAGGTTTAGGTTTGCTGGTAGGGTGAAGGTTAGGGTTGACGTTTTAGAATTAGGGATGAGGTGTTACGGTTATGACTATGATTTAGGATTAGAATTACGGGATAGGGCTTCTTCTCAAGGTTTTATGCATTCACATTAAGTTAAGGGGCTAAGTTAGGGTTACGGGGAGGTTTATGTTTTAAGGTGAGCAATAGGATCAGGGTTAGGTGTTATGTTCAGGGTGAGAGTTATCTGTTAGGGGTAGTGTTTATACTTAGCGTACGGGCCCTGTCTGCACTGGGCGGGGGGCGGGGGTTAGGGGGATGGGATTGTCCCCGGGAACCCACTCTATCGTACGCTGGGTATGGGCTCCTGGGTTTCATGCAGGACACAGTGGCAGAGCCCCCTTTTACTCATGGCATGGGAAGATTGTAGGCTTTCTAAACTCTGAGAAAGCAAGAACTCTGAGAATTAGATTTAGGGGTAGGATTCTGGTAATGTTTAGGGATGAAGATTAGTGTCAGGGTGGGGTCTTGGGTTAGGGGTTGGGGTTAAAGGTTAGTGTTAGGTTTAACAGTTACAGTTAGGTTTACGGTTAAGTCTCAGCGTTAGGGTTAAGGTTTGGGTTTAGCGTTTGGCACAGGGGTAGGCTTCAGTGTTAGCTTCATGGTTAAAGATTAGGAGTAGGGTTAGTGTGAGGGTTAAGGGTAAGGGTCAAGATTAAGGGTTCAGGTTGGGGTTAGGCTTAGGTTTCGGGTTAGGGGTTAGGGTTAGGCTTAGGGTCAAGGGTTAGGATTAGGGTTAAGTGTTGGGCTTAGGGTTGGGGTTTAATGTTAAGTTTATCGTTAAGGATTAGGGTTAGGGTCAGGGTTAAATGTTTGGGTGCGGGTAATGGTTAGGGTCAGATTTAAGGTTTATGGATAGGGTTAGTGTTAAGGGTTTACGGGTAGGTTTAGGGTTCAGGGTTAGAGTTAGCATTAGGGCTTAAGGTTAGGATTAGGTGGTAGGTTAGATTTAGGGTTAGATCTAGGCGTTAGAGTAAGGGTTAAGAGATAGGGTTAGGTTTAATGCTTAGGATTAGGGTTAGGGTTTGGGGTTAAAGTAAGTGTTAGGGGTTAGGTTTAAGGATCAAAGGTTAGTGTTATTTTTAGCTGTAGTGTTAGGGTTAGGGATAAGGGATAAGGTTGGCGTAAGGGTTTTCCTTACTGTTTGGGTTAAGGGTGAGGCTTAGATTAAAGGTTAAGGTTAGGGTCAGCGTTAAGGGTTAGGGTGAGGGTTAACGGTTTCGGTAAAGGTTAAGTGTTAGTGTTAGGGATTAGCGATTAGGGTTTTTGGTAAGTGTTAGGGTTAGGAGTTAGTGTTTTATGAAGGGGTATGGTTAGAATTAGGATTGGGGTTAGTGTTAGGGTTAGGTTTCGGGGTTAGGTTTAGGGTAAAAGGATAGGATTAGGGTTAAGGGTTGGGCTCAGGTTTAGGGTTAAAGTTTAGTGTTAGGGTTAATGTTTAGTGTTATGGTCCAGTTTAAGTGTTAGGGTGAGGGTTAACGGTTACGATTAGGCTTAGAGGTTGGGGATATAGTGAGGGTTCAGTGTTAGGGTTAGGTTTAGGGTTCAGGGTTAAGGTTAGCTGTAGGGGTTATGGTTAGGGTTAGGTGTTGGTTAGTGTCAGGGTTAGGTCTAGTCGTGAGGGTAAGGTTTAGGGTTAGCTTTAAGAGCTAGGGTTAGGTTGAATGGATAGGATTAGGATTAGGGTTAAGGGTTAGGGTAAGGCTTAGGGGTTAGGGTGAAGGGTTAAGGGTTTTTGTTAGGCATAGCGTTGGGGTTAGAAGTAACGGTTACTGTCAGTGTTAGGGTTGTAGGCAGGGTTACGGTTAGAGTTAGTGGTTGAGAATTAGGGTTAGGGATTAGGTGTTACAGTGATGACTAGGAGACAGGGTTAGAATTATGGGATAGGGGTTGTTCTCAGGGAATGTGTTATGCACTAACGTTAGGATAAGAGATTAAAGTTAGGCTCACGGTGAGGTTTCCGTGTTAAGGGGAGAAATAGGAACAGGGTTAGGTGTTATGTTCAGGGTGAGGGATATCTGTTACAGGTATTGTTTATGCTTAGCGCACGGGCCCTGTCTGCCTTAGGCGGGGGTGGGGGGAGGTTAGGGGACTGGGATTGTCACCAGGATCCCACTGTATCGGACTCTGGGTATGGGCCCGTGGATTTCATGCAGGACACAGTGGTAGAGCCTCCTTTCACGCATGGCATGGGAGGTTTGCAGGCTTTCTAAACTCTAAGAAAGCAAGAAGTCTGAGAATTAGATTTAGGGTTAGGATTCTGGTTAGGGTTAAGGATGAAGTTTAGTGTTAGGGTGAGGGCTTAGGGTTAGGGATTAGGGTTAGGGTTAAAGGTTACTCTTAGGTTTAACGGTTACAGTTCGGTTTAGGGTTGAGGTTTACGGTTAGGGTTAAGATGAGGGGTTAGGGTTTGGTATAGGGTTAGGGTTAGGTACAGGGTTAGGGTTAAGTGTTAGGTTTCGGGTTGAAGATTAGGATTAGGGTTAGGATTAAAGGTTAGCGTGAGAGTTAATGGTTAGGGTTAAGGTTAAGAGTTAGGGTTAGGGTTTAGGTTTAGGGTTAGGGGTTAGGGTTAGTTTTAGGGTTCGAGTTATGTGTTAGGGTTTGTGTTAGAGTTTAGGGTTAGGTTTACTGTCCACGGTTAGGGTTACGTTTAGGGGTTAGCATTAGGGTTAAGGTTTAGGTATAGGGTAAGGGTGTAGAGTTAGTGTTGGGCTTTAGGCTCGGGGCTTAGGTTCAGGGTCAGGGGTTAGGGTTGGTGGTAGGGCTTAGATTTATCAGTCAGTTTAAGGGCACAGGACCTGGTTAATCTACGGTGAGAGGGGTGCGGTCGGAGTCATCACGAAAGCACAACATCATTCCCTGGGCCCTGGGACAAGACCTACATGCAGGACTCAGGCGGAGCCTCATCTCACACATGGCATGGCTGTATGGTAGGCTTGCTTCACTCGGGAATGGAAGTAGTGTGAGAATTAGGGTTAGGGTTGGGGTTAGGGGTTTCGACTTAGGGGTTAGGTTTGGAGTCAGGGTTAGGTGCTAGGGATTAGTGGTTAGGGTTAGAGTTAGTGTTACGGGTTAGGTGTTAAGTCTGGTTTAGGGGGCCAGGGTAAGGTTTAGGTTTGGAGTTAGCGTTAGGGTTAGGAGTTAGGGTTAAGGGATAGGGTTAGGGTTAAGGGTTAGCTTTAGGGTTAGGGTTCAGGTTTAGGGTTAGGGTCAGGGTTAAGGGTTAGGGTGAGGTTTAACAGTTAGGGTTAGGGTTAGGGGGTTAGGGATAGGTTTAGGGTTAAGGGTGAGGTGTATGGTTCAGGTTTAAGGTTAGCGTTAGGGGCTTAGGGTTAGTCTTAACTGTAGGTCAGCGTGGGGGTTAGATCTCTAGGCATTAGGGTAAAGGTCAGGGTTAGGGTTAAGAGTTACGGTTATGTTTAATGGTTAGGATTGGGATTAGGGTTAAGAGTTAGGGTTAAGGTTAGGGGTTATGACTGAGGATCAACGGTTAGGGTTATTTTTAGGCGTAGGGTTAGCGTAAGGGGTTAGGGTTAGTGTTAGTGTTGTTGGTAGGGTTAAGGTTAGGGTTGGCGTTTCAGAATTAGGGATTAGGTGTTATGGTTATGGCTAGGAGTTAGGGTTAGATTTACGGTATAGGTCTTGTTCTCAGGGTGTCATGCATTAACGTTAAGATAAGGGGTTAAAGTTAGGGTTACGGTGAGCTTTACCTCTTAAGGTGAGCAGTATGATCAGGGTTAGGTGTTATGTTATGGGTTAGGCTTATGGGTGAGGGGTAGGGTTTATGCTTAGGGCACGGGCCCTGTATGCACTAGGAGGCAAAGATAGGGGCCTGTGATGGTCGCTGGTAACCTACTCTATCGTATGCAGTGTATGGGCCTCTGGTTTCCTGCAGGACACTGTGGCAGAGCGGGCTTTCATGCATGGCTTAGTAGGATTGTAGGCTTTCAAAACTCTGAGAAAGCAAGAAGTCTGAGAATTAGATTTAGGGTTAGGATTACGGCA
Source organism: Eulemur rufifrons (assembly GCF_041146395.1). Taxonomy (NCBI): domain Eukaryota; kingdom Metazoa; phylum Chordata; class Mammalia; order Primates; family Lemuridae; genus Eulemur; species Eulemur rufifrons. The sequence goes on along the minus strand of NC_090992.1, from coordinate 39,586,828 downwards.
CGGTTTAGGGATGAAGATTAGTGTTAGGGTTAGGGCTTAGGGTTAGGGGTTAGGGTTAGGGTTAGGGTTGATGGTAGGTTGAAGTTTAGGGTTGGCACTTTAGAATATGGATGAGGTGTTATGGTTATGGCTAGGGGTTAGGTTTAGAATTATGGGATAGGGCTTCTTCTTTGGGTGCTATGCATTAACGTTAAGATAAGGGGATAAATTAGGGTTATGGTTAGGTTTATGTTTTAAGGTGAGTAACAGGATCAGGGTTAGGTTTTATGTTTGGAATTAGGGTTATCTGTTAGGGATAGTTTTTTTGCTTAGCGCACGGGCCCTGTCTTCACCAGGAGGGGGGGGTTAGGGACTAGGATTGCCACTGGGAACCCGCTCTATCATGCACTAGTTATGGGCCCCCGGGTTTCTTGCAGGACACAGTGGCAGAGCCTCCTTTTACTCATGACATGGGAGAATTGTAGGCTTTCTAAACTCTAAGAAAGCAAGAAGTCTGAGAATTAGATTTAGGGGTAGGTTTATGGTAATGTTTAGGGATGAAGGTTAGTGTTAGGGTGCGTTCTTAAGGTCAGTGGTTAGGGTTAAAGGTTAGTGTTAGGTTTAACAGTTACAGTCAGGTTTATGGTTATGTTTTAGGGTTAGGGTTAAGGTTAAGGTTTAGCATTTGGTACTGTGTTAGGCTTAAGTTTTAGCTTTAGGGTTAAAGATTAGGATTAGGGTTAGGGTTAAGGGCTAGTGTGAGGGTTAATGGTAAGGATCAAGACTAAGGGCTAGGGTTTTTGTTAGTGTTAGGAATAAGTCTTCGTGTAGGCTTTAGGGTTAGCGTTAAGTGTTATGGTTAGGGTTAGGTTTAGGGTTCATGGTTAGTGTTATGTTTAGGGGTTAGTGTTAGGGTTAGGGCTTAGGTTTAGGGTAAGGTTTTAGAGTTCGTGTTCAGCGTTACGGTCGGAGCTTATGTTTACGGTTAGGGGTTAGTGTTAGTGTTAGGGCTGAGATTTAGCTGTTAGTTTAAGGGCACAGGACCTGTTTTATCTACGGTGAGAAGGGTGCTGTCGGAGTCTCCACGAAAGCACAAAATCGTTCCCTGATCCTTGGGAAAGGACCTACATGCAGGACTCAGGTGGAGCCTCATCTCACGCATAGTATAGCTGTATTGTAGGCTTGCTTCACTCTGAGAATGGAAGTAGTGTGAGAATCAGGGTTAGGGTTTGGGTTAGGGGTTTGGAGTTTGGGATTATGGTTCGAGTCAGGGTTAGGTCCTAGGGATTAGGAGTTAGGGTTAGTGTTAGGGATAGGGGTTAGTTGTTGGGTTTGGGTTAGGGTGCTAGGGTTAGGTTTAGGGTTGGGGTTAATATTAGGGTTAGCGTTTAGGGTTAAAGGATAGGATTATGGTTAAGGGTTTGGCTTAGGGTTAGGGTTAAGGGTTAGTGTTAAGGTTTAGGGTTAAGGTCAGGGTTACGTGTTAGGGTGAGGGTTAACAGTTAGGGTTATGGTTAGGGTCTTAGGGGTAGGGTTAGGGTTAGAGTTAGGGGTTAGGATTAAGGGTGAAGTGTTAGGGTTATTTTTAGGCATAGTTTTAAAGTTAGGGGCTAGGGTAATGTTTGGTTTGATGGTAGGTTTAAGGTTAGGGTTAGCGGTTTAGAATTCGCATTAGGGATTAGGTGTTATGGTTATGGCTTGGAGTTAGGGTTAGAATTCAGAGATAGGAGTTGTTCTCAGGGTAAGTGTTATGCATTAACGTTATGATAAGGGGTTAAATTTAGGGTTATGGTGAGATTTACATTTTAAGGTGAGCAATGGGATCAGGGTCAGGTGTTATGTTCAGGGTTATGGTTAGGGGTGAGGGGTAGGGTTTATGCTTACGACTCGGGCCCTGTCTGCACTAGGCAGGGGGGGAGGGGTTTGGGGTTGCGATTGTCATCGGGAACCCACTCTAGTGTATGCTGAGTATGGGCACTGGGGTTTCCGGCAGGACACAGTGGTAGAGCCTCCTTTTATTCATGGCATGGGAGGATTGTAGGCTTTCTAACGCTGAGAAAGCAAGAAGTCTGATAATTAGATTTAGGGTTAGGATTATAGTTAGGGTTAGGAATGAGGTTAGTGCTAGGGTGAGGGATTAGGGCTATGGATTATGGGTAGAGTAAAGGTTAAATGTTAGAGTTAGGTTTAACGGTTACAGTTAGGTTTAGGGTTACGTTTTAGGGTGAGGGTTATGGTTAGGGGTTAGGGTTTGGTACAGGGTTAGGGTTAAGTGTTAGGTTTAGGGTTAAAGATTAGAATTCGGATTAGGGTTGACGGTTAGTGTGAGTGTTAACGGTTAGGTTTGTGTTTAAGGGTTAGGGTTAGGGTTTAGGGCTAGTGTTAAGCGTTCGTGTTAGATTTAGGGTTAGAGTAAAGTGTTATGGTTAGGGTTATGGGTTAGCATTAGGGTTAAAGGTTAAGGGTTAGGTTTATTTTCAGGCACAGGGTTAGGATTAGGTGTTAGGGTTAGTGTTACCGTTAAGGTTTTTTGTAGGCTTAAGGTTAGGTTTAGCAGTTTAGAATTAGGGTTAGGGATTAGGTGTAATGGTTATGGTAAGGAGTTAGGGTTAGAATTATGGCATAGGGGTTGGTCTCAGGGTCAGTTTTATGCTTAAAGTTAGGGTAAGCGGTTAAAGTTAGTGTTACGGTGAGCTTTACATGTTAAGGTGAGCAATAGGATCAGGGTTCGGTTTTATGTTCAGGGTTATGGTTATAGGTTAGGGGCAGTGTTTATGCTTAGGGCACAGGCCCTGTCTTCACTAGGTGGGGGGGGTTCGGAGGCTGGGATTGTCACCAGGAACCCACTCTATCGTATGCTGGGTATGGGCCTCTGGGTTTCATGCAGGGCACAGTGGCAGAGCCTCCTTTCATGCATGGCATGGGAGGATTGTAGGCTTTCTAAACTCTGAGAAAGCAAGAAGTCTGAGAATTAGATTTAGGGTTAGGATTACGGTTAGGGTTAGGGATGAAGTTTAGTGTTAGGGAGAGGGCTTAGTGTTAGGGATTAGGGTTTGGTACAGGGTTAGGGTTAAGTGTTCGGTTTAGGGGTACAGATTAGGATTACTGTTAGGTTTAAGGGTTAGCTGAGGGTTAACGGTTAGGGTTAAGGTGAAGGGTTAGGGTTAGGGTTTAGGGTTAGGATTAGGGGTTCGTGTTAGGTTTAGGGTTACACTTAAGTGTTAGGGTTTAGGTTCAGGTTTAGGGTTCATGGTTAAGGTTATGTTTAGGGGTTAGGTTTAGGGGTTAGGTTTGGTGTAAGGGTATAGTGTTAGTGAAGGGAGTTTGGGTCAGGGTTTCTGTTTAGGGTAGGGATTAGTGTTAGTGTTAGGACTTAGATTTAGCGATTAGTTTAAGGTCAGAGGACCTGTTTAATCTATGGTGAGAAGGGTGTGGAATGGGTCGCTGAGACACCACAGCATTGTACCCTGGGCCTTGGGCTCAGACCTACATGCAGGAAAAAGGGGGAGCCTGTTCTCATGCATGGCATGGTTGTATTATAGGCTTGGTTAACTCTTAGAATGGAAGTGTGAGAATTAGGGTTATGGTTAGGGTTAGGGATTTGGGTTTAGGAGAGAGTGTTCAAATGAGGGTTAGGGGTTAGGCATTAGGGGTTAGGGTTAGTGTTAGGGTTAGGTGTTGGGGTGAGGGTTGGGTTAGGGGCTAGGGTTAGGTTTAGGGTTGGGGTTAGTGTTAGCATTCGAGTTAGGGATTAGAGTTAGGGTTAAGGGATAGGATTAGGGTTAAGAGTTTGGCTTAGGGTTCAGGTTAAGGGTTAGGGTTATGGTTAAAGATTAGTGTTAGTTTAAACAGTTACAGTTAGGTTTAGGGTTAAATTTTAGGGTGAGGGCTTTTTAAACTCTGAGAGAGGAAGACGTCTGAGATTAAGATTTAGGGTTAGGATTATGGTTAGGATTAGGGATGATGATTAGTGTTAGGGTGAGGGCTTAGGGTTAAGGGTTAGGGTTAGAGTTAGGGTTAAGGTTAGTGTTAGTTTTAACGGTTAAAGTTAGGTTTAGGGTTAAGGTTTATTGTCAGGGTTAAGGTCAGGGGTTAGGGTTTCGTACAGGGTAAGAGTTAAGTGTTAGGTTTAGGGTTAAAGATTAGCATTATGGTTAGTGTTAAAGGTTAGTGTGAGGGTAAAAGTTTAGGGTTAAGTTTAAGGGCTAGGGTTAGGGGTTAGTGTTAGGGTTAAGGGGTCTTGTTAGGTTTAGGGTTACAGTTAAGTGTTATGGTTAGTGTTAGGGGTTACGGTTAGGCTTAGGGTTCATGGTTAGTGTAACATTTAGGGGTTAGGGCTAGGGTTAAATGATAGTGTTAGAGTTAAGGCTTAGGCTTTGGGTAAAGGTTTAGGGATAGGTTTACAGGTTAGGGTTAGTGTCAGGGTTAAATGTTAGGGTGAGAGTTAACAGTTATGGTTAGGGTTATTGGTTAGGGGTTGGGTTTATGCTTAGGGCACGTGCCTTGTCTGCACTAGGCGGAGAGGTTAGGGGGCTAGCATATTCGCCGGGAAATCACTCTATCGTATGCTGGGTATTGGCCCCTGGGTTTCATGCTGGACACAGTGGCAGGGCCTCCTTTCACACATGGCATGGGAGGATTATAGGCTTTCTAAACTCTGAGAAAGAAAAAGTCTGAGAATTAGATTTAGGGTTAGGATTATGGTTAGAATTAGGGATGAAGTTTAGTGTTAAGGTGATGCCTTAGGGTTAGGGGTTAGGTTTAGGGTCAGAGTTAAAGGTTAGTGTTAGGTTTAACAGTTACAGTTAGGTTTAGCGTTAAGGTTTAGTGTTAGGGTTCAGTTTAGGGGATAGGTTTTGGTACAGGTTAAGGTTTAAGTGTTAAGTTTAGAGTTAAAGATTACAATTAGGGTTAGGTTTAAAGGTAAGTGTGAGGATTAACGGTTAGGGTTAAGCATGAGGGTTAGGGATTAGGTTTAGTGTTAAGGGTTTATGTTAGTTTAGGGTTAGAGTTAAGTGTTATGGTTAGGGTTAGGGGTTAGGGTTAGATATAGGGTGCATGGTTAGGGTTACGTTTAGGGGTTAGGGTTATGGGTTAGGTTTAGGGTGAGTGTTTGGTGTTAGTGTTGGGCATTAGGATAAGGGCTTAGGTTTAGGGTTAGCGTTTAGGTTTAGTGTTAGGGCTTAGATTTAGCGGTTAGTTTAAGGGCACAGGACCTGTTTAATCTATGGTGAGAAGGGTGCAGAATTGGTCCCCTTGACACCACACCATCGTACCTGGGCCTTGGGCCCAGACCTACATGCAGGACTCAGGCGGAGCCTCTTCTCACTCATGGCATGGCTCTATTGTAGGCTTGGTGAACTCTGAAAATGGAGGAAATGTGAGAATTAGGGTTATGGTTATGGTTAACTGTTTGGGGTTAGGGGTTAGGGTTCGAGTGTGGTTCAGGGGTTAGAAATTAGGAGTTAGTGTTAGTGTTAGGGTTAGGGGTTAGGGGTTAGTGTTGGTTTAGGGGCTAGGGTTAGATTCAGAGTTAGGGTTAGTGTTAGGGTTAGGGTTAGGGATTATGGTTAGGGTTAGGAATTAGGGTTAGGGTTAGGCTTAAGGGATAGGATTAGGGTAAAGGGTTAAGGCTTAGGGTTAGCATTAGGGATTAGGGTTAGGGTTAAGTGTTAGGGTTTTGGTCTGATTTAAGGGTTAGGGTGAGCGTTAACAGTTAGGGTTAAGGTTAATTGTTAGGATTGGGGGTTAGGCTTAAGGATTCGTATTAGGGTTAGGGTATAAGGGTGAGACTGAAGTCTTATGGTTAGGGACAGGGCTTTTGGTTAGGGATAAGGGTTAGGAGTTAGGGTTACTTTTAGGCATAGGGTAGGATTAGGGGTGAGGGTTAGGGTTAGGGTTAGTGTTAGGGTTGTTGGTAGTGTTAAGGTTAGGGTTAGCAGTTTAGAATTAGGGTTAGGGATTAGGTTGTATGGTTATGGCTAAGATTTAGGGTTAGAATTATGGGATAGGCGTTGTTCTCAGTGTAAGTGTTATGCATTAACTTTAGGAGATGCGGTTAAAGTTAGGGTTACAGTGTGGTCTACATGATAAGGTGAGCAGTAGGATCAGGGTTAGGTGTTACGTTCAAGGTTAGGGTTATATGTTAGGCGTACTTTTTATGCTTAGGGCACGGGCCCTGTCTGCACTAGGCGGGAGGATTAGGGGTCTAGGATTGTGGCCGAGAACTTTCTCTATCGTATACTGGGTATGGGTCCCTGGGTTTCATGCAGGACACAGTGGCAGAGCCTCTTTTCACGCATGGCATGGGAGGATTGTAGGCTTTCTAAACTCTGAGAAAGCAAGAAGTCTGAGAATTAGATTTAGGGATAGGATTATGGTTAGTGTTAAGGATAAAGTTTAGCATTAGGGTGAGGGCTTAGGGTTAGGGGTTAGAGTTATGGTCAGGGTTAAAGGTTAGTGTTAGGTTTAATGGTTACAGTTAGCTTTAGGGTCAAGTGTTAGGGTTAAGGTTAAGGTTAGGGGTTAGGTTTTGGTACAGGGTAAGGGTTAACTGTTAGGTTTAGGGTTAAAGATTACGATTAGGGTTAGGTTTAAGGGTTAGTGTGAGAGTTAACGGTTAGGGTTAAGGTTAAGTGTTAGGGTTAGTGGTTAAGTTTAGGTTTAAGTGTTCGTGTTAGGTTTAGGGTTAGAGTTAAGTGTTATGGTTAGGGTTTGGGGTTAGGGTTAGGTTTAGGGTTCATCGTTAGGGTTACGTTTAGGCATTAGGGTTATGGGTAAGGATTAGGGTAAGGGTTTAATGTTAGTGTTGGGCGTTAGGGTCATGGCTTAAGTTTAGGGTTAATGGTTAGTGTTAGAGTTAGCGTTAGGGCTTAGATTTAGAGGTTATTTTAAGGGCACAGGACCTGTGTGATCTATGGTGAGAAGTGTGCAGAATGGGTCATCGCCACACCACACCATCGTACCCGAGGCCTTGGGCCCAGACCTACATGCAGGTCTCAGGTAGAGCCTCTTCTCACGCATGGCATGGTTTTATTGTAGGCTTGGCTAACTCTGAGAATGGAGGAAGTGTGAGAATTATGGTTATGATTAGGGTTAGGTGTTTGGGGTTAGGGGTTAGTGTTCGCGTGAGGGTTAGGTGTTAGGGATTAGGGGTTAGGGTTAATGTTAGCATTAGGGGTTAACGGTTAGGGTTGGGTTAGGGACTAGGGATAGATTTAGCGTTGGGGTTAGGGTTAGGGTTAGGGGTTAGGGTTTAGGGTTAAGGGATAGGATTAGGGTTAAGGGTTAAGGCTTAGGGTTAGCATTAAGGGATAGGATTAGGGTTAAGGGTTAGGGTTACAGTCCGAGTTAAGGGTTAGGGTGAGGGTTAACAGTTAGGGTTAGGGTTATAAGTTAGGGATAGTGTTAGGTTTAAGGTCTAGGGTTAGGGTTAGAGGTAGCTTTACTGCTAAGATTAGGTCTCGGCATTAAGGTAAGTGTTAGTGTTAGGGTTAAGGGTTAGGGTTAGGTTTAATTGTTAGGATTAGGATCAGAATTAAGGGTTAGGCTTAGGGTTAGGGGATAGGGTTAGGGTTTAGGGTAAACTTTTAAGGTTATGTTTAGGGATAAGGTTAGGGTTAGCGTTTAAGGTTAGGGTTAGTATTAGGGTTGTTTGTAGGGTTAAGGTAATGTTTAGTGGTTAGAATTAGGGTTAGGGATTAGGGGTTACTGTTATGGCTAGGAGTTAGGGTTAGAATTAAGTGATAGGGGTTGTTCTTAGCATAAGTGTTATGCATTAACGTTAGGATAAGTGGTTAAAGTTAGGTTTACGGTGAGGTTTATGTGTTAAGGTGAGCAATAGGATCAGGGTTAGAATTATGAGTGAGGGGTAGGGTTTTGCTTAGGGTATGGGCCCTGTGTGCCCTAGGAGTGGGACTGAGGGGGATGCGATTGTCACCAGAAACCCACTCTACCGTATGCAGGGTATGGGCCCATGGGTTTATTGTAGGACACTCTGGCAGAGCCTGATTTCACGCATGGTAAATGAGGATTGTAAGCTTTCAAATCTCTAAGAAAGTAAGAAGTCTGAGAATTAGATTTAAGGTTAGGATTATCGTTATGGTTAGGGATGAAGTTTAATCTTAGGGTGAGGGCTTCGGGTAAGGGGATACGGTTAGTTTTAGGGTTAAAAGTTACTGTTAGGTTTAACAGTTACAGTTAGACTTAGGGTTTAGGTTTAGGGTTAGGGTTAAGCTTAGGGGTTATGGTTTGGTACAGGGTTAGGGTTAAGTGTTAGGGTTAGGGTTAAAGATCATGACAAGGGTTAGAGTTAAGGGTTAGTTTGAGTGTTAACAGTTAGGGTTAAGGATAACTTTTAGGGTTAGGGGTTAGCATTAGTGTTAGGGCTGAGATTTAGCGGTTAGTTTAAGGGCACAGGACCTGTTTAATCTATGGTGAGAGTGGTGCACAGGGTCGCTGCGACACAACACCACCGTACGCTGGGCCTTGGGCCAAGACCTACATACAGGACTCAGGTGGAGCCTCTTCTCACGCATTACATGGCCGTATTGTAGGCTTGGTTAACTCTGAGAATGGAAGAAGTGTGAGAAATCGGGTTAGGGCTGGCTGTAGGTGTTTTTAACCCCTAACCCTAACACTAACCCCTTAATCCTAACCCTAAGACTAACCCCAAGGTTAAATCTAACCTTAACCCCTACGACAACCCTAACCCTAACCCTAACCCCTCTCACTGTAGAATAAACAGGTCCTGTGCCCTTAAACTAACCACTAAATCTAAGCCCTAACATCAACCCTAACCTCTGACCCTAAACCTAAGCCCTGAGCCTAAAGCCCAACACTAACTCTAAACTCTTACCCTAAAGCTAATCCCTAACCCTAATGCTAACCTCTAAACGTAACCCTAACTGTGAACCCTAAACCTAACCCTAACCTCGAGCGCTAACCATAGCACTTAACTCTAACCCTAAACCTAACATGAACCCTTAATCCTAACACTAACCCTAACCCTAACTCTTAACTTTAACCCTGACTGTTAACCCTCACACTAACCTTTAAACCTAACCTTAATCGTAATCTTTAACCCTAAACCTAATATTTAACCCTAATCCTGTACCAAACCCTAAACTCTAACCTTAAACCTAACCATAAACCTTAACCCTGAACCTAACTGTAACGGTTAAAACTAAGAGTAACCTGTAACGCTACCCATAACCCCTAACTCTAAGCCTTCACCCTAACACTAACCTTGATCCTTAACCCGAACCCTAACCCTAACCCTAAATCTAATTCTCAGTCTTCTTGCTTTCTTAGAGTTTAGAAAGCCTACAATCCTCCCATGCCATGCGTGAAAGGAGGCTCTTCCACTGTGTCCTGAATGAACCGCTGGGGCCCATGGCCAGAGTACGATAGAGTGGGTTCCTGGTGACAATCCCAGCCCCCTAACCCCCCCCCCCGCCTAATGCAGACAAGGCCCGTGCCCTAAGCATAAACTCTACACCTCACACAAAACTCTAACCCTGAAAATAACATTTAACCCTGATTCTATTGCTCACCTTAGATTGTAAACCTCACCGTAACCTGAACTTTAACCTCTTATCCTAACGTTAATGCATAACACTTACCCTGAGATTAACCCCTATCCCATAATTCTAACCCTATCTCCTAGTCATAACTGTGACAACTAATCCATAACCCTAATTCTAAACCACTAACACTAACTGTTACCCTACGTAGTTACTGTTACGGTAACCTACTGTTACCCTAACACTGAACCTAATCCTTACTCCTAACGCCAAAGCTATGGCTAAAAATAATGCTAACCCTTGACCCTTTACCCTAACTCCTAACCCTAATCCTAATCCTAACCACTAAACCCAACCTTAGCTCTTAACCCTAACCCTAAACCTTACCCTGACGCCTAGACCTAACCCTGACACTAACCTAACACCTAACCCTAATCATAACCCCTAAAGCTAACCCTAACCCTGAACCCTAAACCTAACCCTAACACTTAATACTAACTATATCCCTAACCCCTAACCCCAACCCTAACCCTAACCGTTAACCCTCACCCTAACCCTTAAACCGGACCCTAACACTAAATCTTAACCCTAAACCTACGCTCAACCCTTAACCATAATCCTATCCCTTAACCCTAAACCTAACCCCTAACCCTAAACCTAACACTAACCCCAATCCTAATTCTAACCATAGCCCTTAATACATCACTACGCCTAACCCCTAACCCTAACCCTAACCCCTAATGCTAACCCTAACACTGAACCCTAAACCTAACCCTATCCCTAACCCTTAAACATAACTCTATCCCTAACCAATAATCCTAAGCCTAATCTTTAACCCTCACCCTAGAGCTTAACTCAAACCGTAACCCTAAGCCTAAACCCCAACCCTAACACTTAACACAAACCCTAAGCCTTAACACTTAACTCCAATCCTATCCTTTAACCCTAATACTAACCCTGATGCCTAATCCTAACCCTAACACTAACCCCAACCATAAATCTAACCCTAGCCCCTAACGCAAAACTAACCCCTAACCCTAACACTAACCCTAAATCCTAGTCCCTAACCACTAAACCTCACTTGAACCCTAACCCCTAACACCAAACCCTTAACCCTAACCATAACCCTATTTCTCACACTACTTCCATTCTCAGAGTTAACCAAGGCTAAAATACAACCATGCAATGCGTGAGTAGAGTTTCCGCATGAGTCCTGCAAGTAGGTCTGGGCCAAAGGCCCAGGATCCGATGGTGTGGTGTCGCATGTAAACATTCTGCACCCTTCTCACCATAGATTACACAGGTCCTGTACCCTTAAACTAACCGCCAAATCAAAGCCCAAACACTGACCCTAACCCCTAACCCTAAACCTAAGCCCTCACCCTAATGCCCAACACTAACACTAAACGCTTACCCTAAACCTAACCCCTAAATGTAACCTTAACCATGAACCCTAAACCTAACCCAAACCCCTAACCCTAACCATAACACTTAACTCTAACCCTAAACCTAACATGAACACTTAACCCTAACCCTAACCCATAAACCTAACACTTAACCTTAACCCTAACCGTTAACCCTCACACTAAACCTTAACCCTAACCCTAATCCTAATCTTTAAGCCTAAACCTAGCACTTAACCCTTACCCTGTACCAAAACCTAAACCCTAATCTTAACCCTAAGCTTAAACCTTAAAGCTTAACCCTAAACCTAACTGTAACTGTTAAACCTAACACTAACCTTTAACACTGACCCTAACCGAAACCCCTAACCCTAAGCCCTCACCATAACAGTAACCTATATTGCTAACCCTAACCCTAATCCTAGCCCTAAATTTAATTCTCAGACTTCTTGCTTTCTCAGAGTTTACAAAGCCTACAATCCTCCCATGCCATGTGTAGAAGGAGGCTCGGCCACTGTGTCCGGCATGAAACCAAGGGGTCATACCCAGCGTATGATAGAGTGGCTTCCGGCATCTATCCTAGCCCTCTAAGCCCCCTCCTAGAGCAGAGAGGGCTCGTGATATAAGCATAAACACTACCCCTCACCCATAACCCTAACCCTGAACATCACAGCTCACCCTGATACTATTGCTCACCTTAACACATCAACCTCACCATAACTCTAACTTGAACCCGTTATCCTAACGTTAATGCATAAGACTTACCCTAAGAACAACCCCTATCCCTTAATTCTAACCCTAACTCCTAGCCACAATTGTAACACCTAATCCCTAAGGCTAATTCAAAACTGCTAAACAATACCTTATCTCTACAAACTAACCCTAACCCTAACTGCTAACCCTAACCGTACACCTAAAAATAACCGTAACACTTGACACTTAACCCTAACCCTTAACCCTGATCCTAATCCTAACAATTAAACCTAACCCTAACTCTTAAGCCTAACACTAACACGTACCCTAATGCCTAGACCTAACCCTAAGAGTAAACGTAACCCCTAACCCTAACGCTAATCCCTAATGCTAACCCTAACACTGAACCCTAATCCTAAGACTTAAACCTAACTCTATCCTTAACCCATAACCCTAGCCCTAACCGTTAACCCCACACTAACCCTTAACTCGAACTGTAACCCTAACCCTTAAAACTAAACATAACACTTAACGCTAACCCTAAGCCTTAACGCTTAACCCTTATCCTATCCCTTAACCCTAACCCTAACCCCTAACGCTAACCCTAACCCCACTCTAAATCTAACCCTAGCCCCTAACCCAACCCTAACCCCTAAGCCCTAACCCTATCACTAAACCCAACACCTACTCCCTAACCCCTAATCCTCACTCGAAGCTTAAGCCCTAACCCTAAGCCCTCTCCCTGACTAATCTTCATCCCTAACCCTAACCATAATCCTAACCCTAAATCTAATTCTCAGACTTCTTGCTATCTCAGAGTTTTAAAAGCCTACAATTCTCCAAAGCCATGCGTGAAAGCTGGCTCTGCCACAGTGTCCTGCATGAAACCCAGGAGCCCATACACTGCGTACGATAGAGTGGGTTCCCGGGGACAATCACAGCCCCCTAACTAACCCTGCTAGTGCTGACAGGGCCCATGCCCTAAGCAAAAACCCTGCACCTCACCCATAACCCTAACCCTGAACATAACACCTAACCCTGATGTTATTGTTCACCTTAACACGTAAACCTCACTGTAACCCTAACTTTAACCCCTATCTTAATGTTATTGCATAACACTTACCCTAAGAACAAACCCTATCCCTTAATTCTAAGCCTAAATCCTAGCATAACCGTAACACCTAATCCCTAAACTTAATTCTAAACTGCTAAACATTACCTTCACCCTACAAACAACCCTAACACTAACCCTAACTCTAACCGCTAACCCTAACCCTAACCATTACCCTGATCATAATCCTAACAATTAAACCTAACCCTAATTCTTAACCCTAACACGAACCATTACCATAATGCCTAGACCTAACCCTAACTGTAACCCTAACCCCTAACCCTAACCCTAACCGCTAATGCTAACCCTAACCCCGAACCCTAAACCTAACCCTAACCCTATCCCTTAAACCTATTACTATCCCTAAACCATTACCCTAATCGCAACTGTTAACCCTCACTCTCACCCTTAACTTGGAACGAAACCCTAACCCTTAACCCTAACCTTAACCCTTACTGCTAATCTTAAGCCTTCACCCTTTACCTTAATCCTATCTTGTAAGCCTAACCCTAACGCTGACCCCTAACCCACCTGAACATTAACCCTAAACCTAAATCTAACGCTAGCCCCTTACAAAAACCTAACACCTAACCCCTGACACACTAATCCTAACTTCTAATTCCTAACCACTAAACTTCACTCAAACCTAAACCTCTAACCCCAAACACATAACCCTAACCATAACCCTAATTCTCACATTTCCTTCGTTCTCAGAGTTGACCAAGCCTACAATAGAGCCATGCCACGAGTGAGAAGAGGCTCTGCCTGAGTCCTGCATGTAGGTCTGGGCCCAAGGTACGATGGTGTGGTGTTGAGGCGACCCAGTCTGCACCCTTTCCACCATAGATTAAACAGAGCATGTGCCCTTAAACTAACCACTAAATCTAAGCCCTAATACTAAACCTAAATCCTAACCCTAAACCTCGGCCCTTATCCTAACGCCCAACAGTAACACTAAACACTCACCCTAAACTTAACCCATAACCCGAACCCCTAAATGTAACCCTAACCATGAACCCTAAACCTAACCCTAACCTCTAGCCATAACCATAACACTTAACTCTAAACCTAAACGTTACACGAAGCCTTATTCCTAACCCTAAGGCCAACCCTAACACTTAATCTTGACCCTTACCATTAACCCTCACACTAACCCTTAACCCTAACCCTAATCCTAATCTTTAACCATAAAGCTAACACTGAAGCCTAACCCTGTGACAAACGATAAAACCAAACCTTAACCCTAACCCTAACCCTGAAACTTAACCGAAAACGTAACTGTAACTGTTAAAAATAACACGAACCTTTAACCCTAACCCCTAACCCTAAGAGCCCACCCTAACACTAATCTTCCTCGCTAAACATTACCATAATCTTACCCCTAAATCTAATTCTCAGACTTCTTGCTATCTCAGAGTTTAGAAAGCTTACAATCCTCCCATGCCATGAGTAAAAGGGGGCTCTGCCACTGTGTCCTGCATGAAACCCAGGAGCCCATACCCAGCGTACGATACAGTGCGTTCCCGGGCACAATCCCATCCCCCTAACCCCCGCCCCCCGCCCAGTGCAGACAGGGCCCGTACGCTAAGTATAAACACTACCCCTAACAGATAACCCTCACCCTGAATATAACACCTGACCCTGATGCTATTGCTCACCTTAAAACATAAACCTCCCCGTAACCCTAACTTATCCCCTTATCTTAACGTTAATGTATAACACCCTGAGAAGAAGCTCCATCCCATAATTCCAATCCTAATCCCCAGCCATAACCATAACACCTCATCCCTAATTCTAAAATGCCAACCCTACCTTCACCCTACCAACAACCCTAACCCTAACCCTAACCTCTAACCCTAAGCCCTCACCCTATCACTAATCTTCATCACTAAACCGTACCGTAATCCTAACCCTAAATCTAATTCTCAGACTTCTTGCTTTCTCAGAGTTTTGAAAGCCTACAATCCTACTAAGCCATGCATGAAAGCCGGCTCTGCCACAGTGTCCTGCAAGAAACCCAGAGGCCCATACACAGCGTACGATAGAGTGGGTTCCCAGCGACCACAACAGACCCCTAACTTCGATTCCTAGGGCATACAGGGCCCATGCCCTAAGCATAAACACTAGCCCTCACCCATAACCCTAACCCAGAACATAACACCTAACCCTGATACTACTGCTCACCTTAACACGTAAACCTCACCGTAACCCTAACTTTAACCCCATATCGTAACCTTAATGCATGACACCCTGAGAACAAGCCCTGTACTGTAATTCTAACCCTAACTCCTAGCCATAACCATAACACCTAATCTCTAATTCTGAAACGCCAACCCTAACCTTAACCCTACCAACAACACTAACACTAACCCTAACCCCTTACCCTAACCCTATGCCTAAAAATAACCCTAACCGTTGATCCTTAGTCATAACCCCTAACCTTAACCCTAACCCTTAACCCTAATCCCAATCCTAACAATTAAACATAACCCTAACTCTGAACCCTAACTCTAACCTTTACATTAATGCCTAGAGTTCTAACCCCAACACTGACCTACAGTTACAAGTAACACAAACCACTAATTATAACCTTAAACCTGAACAATAAACCTAATCCTTAACCCTAACCCCCTAATGATTAACCCTCACCCTAACCCTTAACCCTGACCCTAACCCTAAACCTGAACCCTAACCCTGAACCCTAACCCTAAGCCTAACCCTTAACCCTAACCCTATCCATTAACCTTAACCGCTAACCATAACACTAACCCCAACCCTAAACCTAACCCTGGCCCCCTAACCCAGAATTAACACCGAACCCGTAACACTAACTCTACCCCTAACCACTAGCACCTAACCCTGACTCGAAACTTAACCCCTAACTCGAAACCCCTAACCGAAAACCTAACCCTAATTCTCACACTACTTCCATTCCCAGAGTGAAGCAAGCCTACAATACAGACATGCCATGTGTGAGATGAGGCTCCACCTGAGTTCTGCATGTAAGTTTTGTCCCAAGGCCCAGGGAATGATGTTGTGCTTTCATGGTGACTCTGACCGCACCCTTCTCACCTTAGATTAACCAAGTCCTGTGCCCTTAAACTGACCGCTAAATCTGAGCTCTACCACCAACCCTAACGACTGACCCTGAACCTAAGCCCGGAGCCTAAAGCCCAACACTAACACTAAACCCTTACCCTAAACCTAATCCCTAACCCTAATGCTAACCCCTAAACGTAACCCTAACCGTGAACAGTAAACCTAACCCTAACCTCTAACACAAACCCTAACACATAACTCTAACCCTAAAACTTACCCTAACCCTTAACCCTAAACCTAAACCCTACCGTAACTCTTAACCTTAACCCTAACCGTTAACTCTCACGCTAACCTTTAATCCTAACACTAATCCTAATCTTCAACCCTAAACCTAACACTTAACCCTAAGCCTGTACCAAACACTAACCCCTCATCTTAACCCTAACAGTAAACCTCAACCATAAACCGAACTGTAACCGTTAAACCTAAGAATAACCTTTAATCCTAACCCTAATCCCTAAACCTAAGCCCTCACCCTAACACTAAACTTCATCCTTAACCCTAACCATAATCCTAAACCTAAATCTAATTCTCAGACGTCTTGCTTTCTTAGAGTTTAGAAAGCCTGCAATCCTCCCATGCCATGCGTTAAAGGAGGCTCTACCACTGTGTCCTGTATGAAACCCACGGGCCCATATCCAGAGTACGATACAGTGGGTTCCTGGTGACAATCCCAGCCCCCTAACCTTCCACACCGCCTAATGCAGACAGGGCCCATGCGCTAAGCATAAACAATACCTTTAACAGGTAACCCTAACCCTGAACATAACACCTAACCCTGTTCCTATTTCTCCCCTTAACACGTAAACCTCACTGTGAGCCTAACTGTAACCTCTTATCGTAACGTTCATGCATAACCCATTCCCTGAGAACAACCCCTATCCCATAATTCTAACCCTATCTCCTAGTCATAACTGTAAAACCTGATCCCTAACCCTAATTCTAAACTGCTAACCCTAACCGTAACCCTAACTACAACCATAACACTGACAGTAACCCTTACTTCTAACCCCAACGCTATGCCTAACAAAAGCCATAACCCTTCACCCTTCACCCTAACCCGTAAGCCTTACCCTAACCCTTAACCCTAATCCTAATCCTAACCATTAAACCTAACCGTAGCTCTTAAAGCTAACCCTAAACCTTACCCTCACGACTAGACCTAACCCTGACACTAACCTAATATCTAACCCTTACCATAACCCCTAAAGCTAACCCTAACCCTGAATCCTAAACCTAACCCTAACTCTGAACCCTCACTATATCCCCAACCTCTAAGCCTAATCCTAACCGTTAACCCTCACCCTAACACTTAAACTGGACCATAACACTAAACATTAACCCTAACACTAAACTTTAACCCTAAACCTGAGCCCAACCCTTAACCCTAATCCTATCCTTTTACCCTAAAACTAACCCCTAAACCTAACCCTAATACTAACCCCAAACCTAACTCTAACCATACCTCTTCATAAAACACTAACTCCTAAACCCTAACCCTAACACTAATCATAAACCCTAATTGCTAACCCTTAACCCTAAGGCTTAAGCTTTACCCTAACCATTAACCCTCACCCTAACCCTTAACACTGACCCTAACATTAACCTTTAACTCTAAGCCTAACCCTTAACCCTAACAGTAAGGGAAACCCTTAACGCTAACCTTATCCCTTATCCCTTAACCCTAAACCTAACACTACGGCTAAAAATAACCCTAACCTTTGATCCTTAAACCTAACCCCTAACACTTACTTTAACGCCAAACCCTAACCCTAATCCTAAGCATTAAACCTAACCCTATCTCTTAATCCTAACCCTAGCCCTTACCCTAACGCCTAGATCTAACCCTAAATCTAACCTACAACCTAATCCTAACCTTAAGCCCTAATGCTAACTCTAACCCTGAACCCTAAACCTACCCGTAACCCTTAACACTAACCCTATCCGTAACCCTTAACCCTGACCCTAACCATTACCCGCACCCAAACATTTAACCCTGACCCTAACCCTAATCTTTAACGATAACCCTAACACTAAACCCTAACCCTAAGCCCAACACTTAACCTGAATCCTATCCCTTAACCCTAAGCCTAACCCTAACCCCTAACCCTAAACCTAACACTGAACCCAACCCTAAACCTAACCCTAGCTCCTATCCCAACCCTAAGACCTAACCTTTAATGCTAACAGTAACCCTAACTACTAATCCCTAACCCCTAACCCTCCCTCTAACCCTAAACCCCTAACCCCAAACCCGTAACCCTAAACTTAACCCTAATTCTCACACCTCTTCCATTCTCAGCCTTAAGCAAACCTACAATACAGCCATGCCATTCCTGAGATGAGGCTCTGCCTGTGTCCCACATGTAGGTCTGGGCCAAATACAAAGAGTACGATGGTGTGGTGTCACAGCGACCTGTCCACACCCTTCTCACCATAGATTAAACAAGTCCTGTGCCCTTATACTAACAGATAAATCTCAGCCCTAACACTAACACTAACCCCTAACTGTAAACATAAGCTCAGACTGTAACGCCGAACACTAACTCTAAAATCTTACCTTAAACCTGACCACTAACCCTAACACTAACCGCTAAACATAACCCTAACCATGAATCCTAAACCTAACCCTAAGCTCTACCCGTAACCACAACAATTAACTCTAACCCTAAAGGTTACATGAAGCCTTATTCCTAACCCTAACCCCACCCTAACCCATAATATTGACGCTTACCATTAACCATCACACTAAACCTTAACCGTGACTCTAATCCTAATCTTTAACCATAAAGCTAACACTGAAGCCTAATCCTGTGTCAAACACTAGACCCAAACATAAACCCTAACCCTCAAACTGAACCGTAAACCTAACTGTAACTGTTAAAACTAACATTAACCTTTAACCCTAACCCCTAACCCTAAGACGCCACCCTAACACGAATCTTGATCCCTAAACATTACCATAATCCTACCCCTAAATCTAATTCTCAGAGTTCTTGCTTTCTCAGAGTTAAGAAAGCCTACAATCCTCCCATGCCATGAGTAAAAGGGGACTCTGCCACTGTGTCCTGCATGAAACCCAGGAGCCCATACCCAGCGTATGATAGAGTGGGTTCCCAGGGACAATCCCATCGCTATAATCCCCGCCCGCCGCCAAGTGCATACAGGGCCCGTGCCCTAAGTATAATCAATACCCCTAACTGATAACCCTCACCCTGAACATAACACCTAACCCTGATCCTATTGCTCACCTGAAAACATAAATCTCCCCGTAACCCTAACTTATCCCCTTATCTTAACCTTAATGCATAACACCCTGAGAAGAAGCCCTATCCCATAATTCTAATCCTATCACCTGGTCATAACCGTAACACCTCATCCCTATTTCTAAAATGCCAACCCTAGCTTTCACCCTACCAAAAACCCTAACCCTAACCCAAACCCCTAACCCTAAGCCCTCACCCTATCACTAGTCTTCATCCCTAAACCGTACCGTAATCCTAACCCTAAATATAATTCTCAGACTTCTTGCTTTCTCAGAGTTTTGAAAGCCTACAATCCTATTAAGCCATGCATGAAAGCCGGCTCTACCACAGTGTCCTGCACGAAACCCAGAGGCCCATACACTGCGTACGATAGAGTGGGTTCCCAGCGACCATCACAGACCCCTAATTTCGCCTTCTAGTGCATACAGGGCCTATGACCTAAGCATAAACCCTACCCCTCACCCATAACCCTAACCCAGAACATAACAACTATCCCTGATCCTACTGCTCACCTTAACACGTAAACCTCACTGTAACCCTAACTTTAACCCCTTATCTTAACGATAATGCATGACACCCTGAGGACAAGCCCTATACCGTAATTCTAACCCTAACTCCTAGCCATAACCATAACACCTAATCCCTAATTCTGAAACGCCAACCCTAACCTTAACCCTACCAACAACTCTAACACTAACCCTAAACCCTTGCCCTAACCCTACGCCTAAAAATAACCCTAAGCATTGATCCTTAGTCATAACCCCTAAACTTTAACCCTAACCCTTAACGCTAATCCCAATCCTAACCATTAAACATAACCCTAACTCTTAACGCTAACCGTAACCTTTACCCTAATGCCTAGAGATCTAACCCCAACACTCACCTACAGTTAACACTAACCCTAACACCTAATGCTAACTTTAAACCTGAACCATAAACCTAACCCTTAACGCTAACCCTATCCCAACCCCCTAACCCTAACCCTAACTGTTAAGCCTCACCCTAACCCTTAACCCTGACTCTAACCCTAAACCTTAACCCTAACCCTGAACCCTAACCCTAAGCCTAAACCTTAACCCTAACCCTATCCCTTAACCCTGACACCTACAGCTAACACTAACCCCAACCCTAAACCTAACCCTGGCCCCCAAACCCACACTTAACACCTAACCCCTAACACTAACTCTAACCCTAACCACTAATCCCTAGCACCTGACCCTGACTCGAAACTAACCCCTAACTCGAAACCCCTAACCCCAACCCTAACCCTAATTCTCACACTACTTCCATTCCTGAGTGAAGCAAGCCTACAATATAGCCATGCCATGTGTGAGATGAGGCTCCACCTGAGTCCTGCATGTAGGTCTTGTCCCAGGGCCCAGGGAATGATGTTGTGCTTTCGTGATGACTCCGACCACACCCCTCTCACCGTAGATTAACCAGGTCCTGTGCCCTTAAACTGACCGCTAAATCTAAGCCCTACCACCAACCCTAAACCTTTACCCTGAACTTAATCCCGGAGCCTAAAGCCCAACACTAACTCTAAACACTTATCTTTAACCTAATCCCTAACCCTAATGCTAACCCCTAAACGTAACCCCAACCATGAACAGTAAACCTAACCCTAACCTCTAACACAAACCCTAACACATAACTCTAACCCTAAAACTAACCCTAACCCTTAACCCTAAACCTAAACCCTAACCCTAACCCTTAACATTAACCGTTAACTCTCATGCTAACCTTTAATCCTAACCCTAATCCTAATCTTGAACCCTAAACCTAACATTTAACCCTAACCCTATACCAAACACTAATCCCTCATCTTAACCCTATCCGCAAACCTCAACCCTAAACGAACTGTAACCGTTAAACCTAACAGTAACCTTAAACCCTAACCCTAATCCGTAACCCTAAGCCCTAACCGTAACACTACACTTCATCCTGAACCCTAACGATAATCCTAACTCTAAATTTAATTCTGAGACTTCTTGCTTTCTTAGAGTTTAGAATGCCTGCAATCCTCCCATGCCATGTGTGAAAGGAAGCTCTACCAATGTGTCCGGCATGAAACCCACGGGCCCATACCCAGAGTCTGATACAGTGGGTTCCCGGTGACAATGCCAGCCCCCTAAACTCCCCCTGGCTAACGCAGACAGGGCCCGTGCGCTAGGCATAAACAATACCTTTAACAGATAACCCTAACCCTGAACATAACACCTAACCCTGTTCCTATTTCTCCCCTTAACACGTACACCTGACCGTGAGCCTAACTTTAACCTCTTATTCTAATGTTAATGCATAACCTATTCCCCCAGAACATTCCCTATCCCATAATTCTAACCCTATCTCCTAGTGATAACTGTAGCACCTGACCCCTAACCGTAATTCTAAACTGCTAACCCCAACCGTAACCCTACCTACAACCCTAACACTGACAGTAGCCCTTAATTCTAACCCCAACGCTATGCCTAACAAAAGCCCTAACCCTTCACCCTTCACCCTAACCCCTAAGCCTTACCCTAACACTTAACCCTAATCCCAATCCTAACCATTAAACATAACCCTGACTCTTAACCCTAACCCTAACCTTTGCCATAATGCCTAGAGATCCAACCCCAACAGGACCTACAGTTAACACTAACCCTAATCCCTAATGCTAACCTTAAACATGAACCATAAACCTAACCATTAACCCTAACCCTATCCCTAACACCCTAACCCTAACCGTACCTGTTAACCCTCACCCTAACCCTTAACCCTGACCCTAACCCTAAACCTTAACTCTAAACCTGAATCCTAACCCTAAGCCTAACCGTTAACCCTAACCCTAACGGTAACCCTAAACATTATCATAATCCTACCCCTAAATCTAATTCTCGGACTTCTTGCTTTCTTAGAGTTTAGAAAGCCTAAAATCCTCCCATGCCATGAGTAAAAGGGGGCTCTGCAGCTCTCTCTTGCATGAAACCAGGAGCCCATACCTAGCGTATGATAGAGTGGGTTCCTGGGGAAAATTTCATCCCCCTAACCCCAGGCCCCCGCCCAGTGCAGACAGGGCCTGTACGCTAAGTATAAACACTACCCCTAACAGATAACCCTCACCATGAACATAGCACCTGACCCTGATCCTATTGCTCACCTTAAAACATAAACCTCCCCGTAACCCTAACTTATCCCCTATCTTAACCTTAATGCATAACACCCTGAGAAGAAGTCCTATCCCATAATTCTAATCCTAACCCGTAGCCATAACCGTAACACCTCATCCCTAATTCTAAAATGCCAACCCTAACCTTCACCCTACCAACAACCCTAACCCTAACCCTAACCCCTAACCCTAAGTCTCACCCTATCACTAATCTTCATCCCTAAACCGTACAGTAATCCTAACCCTAAATCTAATTCTCAGACTTCTTGCTTTCTTAGAGTTTAGAAAGCCTGCAATCCTCCCATGCCATGTGTGAAAGGAGGCTCTACCACTGTGTCCTGCATGAAACCCACGGGCCCATACCCAGAGTCCGATACAGTGGGTTCCCGGTGACAATCCCAGCCCCCTAACCTCCCCCCAGCTTAACGGCGACAGGGCCCGTGCGCTAAGCATAAATGATACCTTTAACAGATAACCCTAACCCTGAACATGGCACCTAACCCTGTTCATATTTCTCCCCTTAACACGTAAACCTCACCGTGAGCCTAACTTTAACCTCTTATCGTAACGTTAATGCATAACCCATTCCCTGAGAACATCCCCTATCCCATAATTCTAACCCTATCTCCTAGTCATCACTGTAACACCTAATCCCTAACCCTAATTCTCAACCGCTAAGCCTAACCGTAACGCTGCCTACAACCCTAACACTGACAGGAACCCTTACTTCTAACCCCAACGCTATGCCTAACAAAAGCCCTAACCCTTCACCCTTCACCCTAACCCCTAAGCATTACCCTAACCCTTAACCCTAATCCTAATCCTAACCATTAAACCTAACCCTAGCTCTTAAAGCTAACCCTAAACCTTACCCTCACGACTAGACCTAACCCTGACACTTACCTAACACCTAACCCTAACCATAACCCCTAAAGCTAACCCTAACCCTGAACCCTAAACCTAACCCTAACACTGAACCTTCACTATATCCCTAACCCCTAAGCCTAATCCTAACTGTTAACCCTCACCCTAACACTTAAACTGGACCATAACACTAAACATTAACCCTAACACTAAACTTTAACCCTAACAATAAGCCCAACACTTAACCCTAATCCTATCCCTTAACCCTAAGCCCTAACCCTAAACCTAACCCTAACCCCAACCCTAACCCTTAATCTTGACCCTTACCATTAACCCTCACACTAACCCTAATCCTAATTTTTAACCATAAAGCTAACACTGAAGCCTAACCCTGTGCCAAACGCTAAACCCAAACCTTAACCCTATCCCTGAAACTTAACCATAAACCTAACTGTAACTGTTAAACCTAACACTAACCTCTAACCCTAACCCCTAACCCTAAGACCCCACCTTAACACAAACCCTAACCCTAAACATTATCATAATCCTACCCCTAAATCTAATTCTCGGACTTCTTGCTTTCTTAGAGTTTAGAAAGCCTAAAATCCTCTCATGCCATGAGTAAAAGGGGGCTCTGCAGCTCTCTCTTGCATGAAACCAGGAGCCCATACCTAGCGTATGATAGAGTGGGTTCCCGGGGACAATCGCATCCCCCTAACCCCAGCCCCCCGCCCAGTGCAGACAGGGCCTGTACGCTAAGTATAAACACTACCCCTAACAGATAACCCTCACCCTGAACATAGCACCTGACCCTGATCCTATTGCTCACCTTAAAACATAAACCTCCCCGTAACCCTAACTTATCCCCTTATCTTAACCTTAATGCATAACACCCTGAGAAGAAGTCCTATCCCATAATTCTAATCCTAACCCCGAGCCATAACCGTAACACCTCATCCCTAATTCTAAAATGCCAACCCTAACCTTCACCCTACCAACAACCCTAACCCTAACCCTAACCCCTAACCCTAAGCCTCACCCTATCACTAATCTTCATCGCTAAACCGTACAGTAATCCTAACCCTAAATCTAATTCTCAGACTTCTTGCTTTCTCAGAGTTTTGAAAGCCTACAATCCTACTAAGCCACGCATGAAAGCCCGCTCTGCCACAGTGTCCTGCATGAAACCCAGAGGCCCATACACTGCGTACGATAGAGTGGGTTCCCAGAGACCATCACAGACCCCTAACTTCGCCTCCTAGTGCATACAGGGCCCGGGCCCTAAGCATAAACCCTACCCCACACCCATAACCCTAACCCAGAACATAACACCTAACCCTGATCCTACTGCTCACCTTAACATGTAAACCTCACCCTAACCCTAACTTAACCCCTTATCTTAACGATAATGCATGACACCCTGAGAACAAGCCCTATACCGTAATTCTAACCCTAACTCCTAGCCATAACCATAACACCTAATCCCTAATTCTGAAACGCCAACCCTAACCTTAACCCTACCAACAACACTAACACTAACCCTAAAACCCTTACCCTAACCCTACGCCTAAAAATAACCCTAACCATTGATCCTTAGTCATAACCCCTAAAGCTTAACCCTAACCCTTAACGCTAATCCCAATCCTAACCATTAAACATAACCCTAATTAATCCTAACCCTAACCTATACGCTAATGCCTAGAGATCTAACGCCAACACTGACCTACAGTTAACACTAACCCTAACCCCTAATCCTAACCTTAACCCTGAACCATAAACCTAACCCTTAACCCTAACCTTATCCCTAACCCCCTAACCCTAACCCTAGCTGTTAAGCCTCACCCTAACACTTAACCCTGACTCTAACCCTAAACCATAACCCTAACCCTGAACCCTAACCCTAAGCCTAACCCTTAACCCTAACCCCTAACCCTAACGCTAACCCCAACCCTAAACCTAACCCTGGCCCCCTAACCCAGACTTAACACCTAACCCCTAACACTAACTCTAACCCTAACCACTAATCCCTAGCACCTGACCCTGACTCGAAACCTAACTCTTAACTCGAAACCCCTAACCCAAAACCTAACCCTAATTCTCACACTACTTCCATTCCCAGAGTGAAGCAAGCCTATAAGACAGCCATGCCATGTGTGAGATGAGGCTCCGCCTGAGTCCTGCATGTAGGTTTTGTCCCAAGGCCCAGGGAATGACGTTGTGCTTTCGTGGTGACTCCGACCACACCCCTCTCACTGTAGATTAACCAGGTCCTGTGCCCTTAAACTGACCGCTAAATCTAAGCCCTACCACCAACCCTAACCCCTGACCCTGAACCTAAGCCCCGAGCGTAAAGCCCAACACTAACTCTAAACACTTACCCTAAACTTAATCCCTAACCCTAATGCTAACCCCTAAACGTAACCCTAACCGTGAACAATAAACCTAACCCTAATCTCTAACACACACCCTAACACATAACTCTAACCCTAAAAATAACCCTAACCCTTAACCCTAAACCTAAACCCTAACCCTAACCCTTAACCTTAACCGTTAACTCTCATGCTAACCTTTAATCCTAACCCTAATCCTAATCTTCAACCCTAAGCCTAACACAACCCTAACCCTGTACCAAACCCTAACCCCTCATCTTAACCCTATCCGCAAACCTAAACCCCAATACGAACTGTAACCGTTAAACCTAACAGTAACCTTAAACCGTAACCCTAATCTGTAACCCTATCCCCTCACCATAACACTACACTTCATCCTGAACCCTAACCATAATCCTAACCCTAAATCTAATTCTCAGACTTCTTGCTTTCTTAGAGTTTAGAAAGCCTGCAATCCTCCCATGCCATGTGTGAAAGGAAGCTCTACCACTGTGTCCTGCATGAAACCCACGGGCCCATACCCAGAATCCGATACAGTGGGTTCCCGGTGACAATCCCAGCCCCCTAACCTCCCCCCAGCTTAATGAGGACAGGGCCCGTGCGCTAAGCATAAATGATACCTTTAACAGATAACCCTAACCCTGAACATGGTACCTAACCCTGTTCCTATTTCTCCCCTTAACACGTAAACCTCACCGTGAGCCTAACATTAACCTCTTATCCTAACGTTAATGCATAACCCATTCCCTGAGAACATCCTCTATCCCATAATTCTAACCCTATCTCCTAGTCATAACTGTAACACCTAATCCCTAACCCTAATTCTCAACCGCTAAGCCTAACCGTAACGCTGCCTACAACCCTAACACTGACAGGAAACCTTACTTCTAACCCCAAAGCTATGCCTAACAAAAGCCCTAACACTTCACCCTTCACCCTAACCCCTAAGCCTTACCCTAACCCTTAACCCTAATCCTAATCCTAACCATTAAACCTAAACCTAGCTCTTAAAGCTAACCCTAAACCTTACCCTCACGACTAGACCTAACCCTGACACTAACCTAACACCTAACCCTAACCAGAACCCCTAAAGCTAAACCTGAACCCTATCCCTAACATAGCAGTAAACTTTAACCCTAAACCTAAGCCCACCCCGTAACCCTAATCCTATCCTTTTACCCTAAAACTAACCCCTAAACCTAACCCCTATACCTCACCCTAACTCTAACCCCAATCCTAATTCTAACCATACCCCTTCATAAAACACTAACTCCTAACCGCTAACCCTAACACTAACCAAAAACCCTAATCACTAATCCCTAACCCTAACGCTTAACCTTTACCCTAACCGTTAACCCTCACCCTAAATCTTAACACTGACCCTAACCTTCACCTTTAACTCTAAGCCTAACCCTTAACCCTACAGTAAGGAAGACCCTTAATGCTAATGGGATCCCTTATCCCTAACCCTAACACTACAGCTAAAAATAACCCTAACCTTTGATCCTTAAACCTAACCCCTAACACTTACTTTAACCCCAAACCCTAACCCTAATCCTAAGCATTAAACCTAACCCTATCTCTTAACCCTAACGCTAGCCCTTACCCTAACGCCTAGATCTAACCCTAAATCTAACCTACCGCCTAATCTTAACCTTAAGCCCTAATGCTAACTCTAACCCTGAACCCTAAACCTACCCGTAACCCTTAACACTAACCCTATCCGTGAACCTTAACCCTGACCCTAACCATTACCCGCACCCAAGCATTTAACCCTGACCCTAACCCTAATCCTTAATGCTAACCCTAACACTAAACCCTCACCCTAAGCCCAACACTTATCCCTAATCCTATCTCTTCAACCTAACCATAACCCTAATGCTACCCCCTAAACATAAACCTAACCGTGACCAGTAAACCTAACCCTAACCTCTAACACAAACCATAGCACATAACTCTAACCCTAAAACTAACCCTAACCCTAACCCTAAACCCTAACTCTTAACCTTAACCCTAAGCGTTAACTCTCACGCTAACCTTTAATCCTAACCCTAATCCTAATCTTCAACCCTAAACCTAACACTTAACCCTAACCCAGTACCAAACCCTAACCCCTCATCTTAACCCTAACCGTAAACCTCAACCCTAAACCAAAGTGTAACCGTTAAACCTAAGAGTATCCTTTAACCCTAACCCTAATCCCTAACCCTAAGCCCTCACCCTAACACTAAACTTCATCCTTAACCCTAACCAGAATCCTAACCCTAAATCTAATTCTCAGATTTCTTGCTTTCTTAGAGTTTAGAAAGCCTGCAATCCTCCCATGCCATGCGTGAAAGGAGGCTCTACCACTGTGTCCTGCATGAAACCCACGGGTCCATACCCAGAGTATGATAGAGTGGGTTCCCGGGTACAATCCCAGCCCCCTAAACTCCGCCCGCCCGCCTAATGCAGAAAGGGCCCGTGCGCTAAGCATAAACAATACCTTTAACAGATAACCCTAACCCTGAACATAACACCCAACCCTGTTCCTATTTCTCCCCTTAACACGTAAACCTCACCGTGCGCCTAACTTTAACCTCTTATCCTAACCTTAATGCATAACCCATTTCCTGAGAACAACCCCTATCCCATAATTCTAACCCTATCTCCTAGTCATCACTGTGACACCTAATCCCTAACCCTAATTCTAAACCGCTAACCCTAACCGTAACCCTACCTACAACCCTAACACTGACAGTAACCCTTACTTCTAACCCCAACGCTATGCCTAACAAAAACCCTAACCCTTCACCCTAACCCTTCACCCTAACCCCTAAGCCTTACCCTAACCCTTAACCCTAATCCTAATCCTAACCATTAAACCTAACCCTAGCTCTTAAAGCTAACCCTAAACCTTACCCTCACGACTAGACCTAACCCTGACACTAACCTAACACCTACCCCTAACCAGAACCCCTAAAGCTAACCCTGAACCCTATCCCTAACCCTAGCAGTAAACTTTAACCCTAAACCTAAGCCCAACCCGTAACCCTAATCCTATCCTTTTACCCTAAAACTAACCCCTAAACCTAACCCCTATACCTCACCCTAACTCTAACCCCAATCCTAATTCTAACCATACCCCTTCATAAAACACTAACTCCTAACCGCTATCCCTAACACTAACCAAAAACCCTAATCACTAATCCCTAACCGTAACGCTTAACATTTACCCTAACCGTTAACCCTCACCCTAAATCTTAACACTGACCCTAACCTTAACCTTTAACTCTAAGCCTAACCCTTAACCCTACAGTAAGGAAGACCCTTAATGCTAATGGGATCCCTTATCCCTAACCCTAACACTACAGCTAAAAATAACCCTAACCTTGGATCCTTAAACCTAACCCCTAACACTTACTTTAACCCCAAACCCTAACCCTAATCCTAAGCATTAAACCTAACCCTATCTCTTAACCCTAACGCTAGCCCTTACCCTAACGCCTAGATCTAACCCTAAATCTAACCTACCGCCTAATCCTAAACTTAAGCCCTAATGCTAACACTAACCCTGAACCCTAAACCTATGCATAACCCTTAACACTAACCCTATCCGTGAACCTTAACCCTGACCCTAACCATTACCCGCACCCAAGCATTTAACCCTGACCCTAACCCTAATCCTTAATGCTAACCCTAAAACTAAACCCTAACCCTAAGCCCAACACTTAACACTAATCCTTTCCCTTAACCCTAACCCTAACCCTAATGCTAACCCCTAAACGTAACCTTAACCGTGACCAATAAACCTAACCCTAACCTCTAACACAAACCATAGCACATAACTCTAACCCTAAAACTAACCCTAACCCTAACCGTAAACCCTAACTCTTAAACTTAACCCTAAGGGTTAACTCTCACGCTAACCTTTAATTCTAACCCTAATCCTAATCTTAAACCCTAAACCTAACAGTTAACCCTAACCCTGTACCAAACCCTAACCCCTCATCTTAACCATAACCGTAAACCTCAACCCTAAACCAAAGTGTAACCGTTAAACCTAAGAGTAACCTTTAACCCTAACCCTAATCCCTAACCCTAAGCCCTAACCCTAACACTAAACTTCATCCTTAACCCTAACCAGAATCCTAACCCTAAATCTAATTCTCAGACTTCCTGCTTTCTTAGAGTTTAGAAAGCCTGCAATCCTCCCATGCCATGCGTGAAAGGAGGCTCTACCACTGTGTCCTGCATGAAACCCACGGGCCCATACCCAGAGTATGATAGAGTGGGTTCCCGGGTACAATCCCAGCCCCCTAAACTCCCCCCGCCCGCCTAATGCAGACAGGGCCCGTGCGCTAAGCATAAACAATACCTTTAACAGATAACCCTAACCCTGAACATAACACCCAACCCTGTTCCTATTTCTCCCCTTAACACGTAAACCTCACCGTGCGCCTAACTTTAACCTCTTATCCTAACGTTAATGCATAACCCATTTTCTGAGAACAACCCCTATCCCATAATTCTAACCCTATCTCCTAGTCATCACTGTGACACCTAATCCCTAACCCTAATTCTAAACCGCTAACCCCAACCGTAACCCTACCTACAACCCTAACACTGACAGTAACCCTTACTTCTAACCCCAACGCTATGCCTAACAAAAACCCTAACACTTGACCCTAACCCTTCACCCTAACCCCTAAGCCTTACCCTAACCCTTAACCCTAGTCCTAATCCTAACTATTAAACCTAACCCTAGCTCTTAAAGCTAACCCTAAACCTTACCCTCACGACTAGACCTAACCCTGACACTAACCTAACACCTAACCCTAACCAGAACCCCTAAAGCTAACCCTGAACCCTATCCCTAACCCTAGCAGTAAACTTTAACCCTAAACCTAAGCCCAACCCGTAACCCTAATCCTATCCTTTTACCCTAAATCTAACCCCTAAACCTAACCCCTATACCTCACCCTAACTCTAACCCCAATCCTAATTCTAACCATACCCCTTCATAAAACACTAACTCCTAACCGCTAACCCTAACACTAACCAAAAACCCTAATCACTAATCCCTAACCCTAACGCTTAACCTTTACCCTAACCGTTAACCCTCACCCTAAATCTTAACACTGACCCTAACCTTCACCTTTAACTCTAAGCCTAACCCTTAACCCTACAGTAAGGAAGACCCTTAATGCTAATGGGATCCCTTATCCCTAACCCTAACACTACAGCTAAAAATAACCCTAACCTTGGATCCTTAAACCTAACCCCTAACACTTACTTTAACCCCAAACCCTAACCCTAATCCTAAGCATTAAACCTAACCTATCTCTTAACCCTAACGCTAGCCCTTACCCTAACACCTAGATCTAACCCTAAATCTAACCTACCACCTAATCCTAACCTTAAGCCCTAATGCTAACACTAACCCTGAACCTTAAACCTACCCGTAACCCTTAACACTAACCCTATCCGTGAACCTTAACCCTGACCCTAACCATTACCCGCACCCAAGCATTTAACCCTGACCCTAACCCTAATCCTTAATGCTAACCCTAACGATAAACCCTAACCCTAAGCCCAACACTTAACCCTAATCCTATCCCTTAACCCTAACCCTAACCATAACCCTAATGCTACCTCCTAAACGTAATCCTAACCGTGACCAGTAAACCTAACCCTAACATCTAACACAAACCATGGCACATAACTCTAACCCTAAAACTAACCCTAAACCTAACCCTAAACCCTAACTCTTAACCTTAACCCTAAGCGTTAACTCTCACGCTAACCTTTAATCCTAACCCTAATCCTAATCTTCAACCCTAAACCTAACACTTAACCCTAACCCTGTACCAAACCCTAACCCCTCATCTTAACCCTAACCGTAAACCTCAACCATAAACCAAAGTGTAACCGTTAAAAATAAGAGTTACCTTTAACCCTAACCCTAATCCCTAACCCTAAGCCATCACAC
This sequence comes from Eulemur rufifrons, assembly GCF_041146395.1. Lineage (NCBI taxonomy): Eukaryota > Metazoa > Chordata > Mammalia > Primates > Lemuridae > Eulemur > Eulemur rufifrons. The sequence continues at coordinate 39,555,377 of NC_090992.1, read as the reverse complement.
TAACACTAAACCTCATCCTTAACCCTAACCAGAATCCTAACCCTAAATCTAATTCTCAGACTTCTTGCTTTCTTAGAGTTTAGAAAGCCTGCAATCCTCCCATGCCATGCGTGAAAGGAGGCTCTACCACTGTGTCCTGCATGAAACCCACGGGCCCATAACCAGAGTATGATAGAGTGGGTTCCCGGGTACAATCCCAGCCCCCTAAACTCCCCCCGTCCGCCTAATGCAGACAGGGCCCGTGCGCTAAGCATAAACAATACCTTTAACAGATAACCCTAACCCTGAACATAACACCCAACCCTGTTCCTATTTCTCCCCTTAACACGTAAACCTCACCGTGCGCCTAACTTTAACCTCTTATCCTAACCTTAATGCATAACCCATTTCCTGAGAACAACCCCTATCCCATAATTCTAACCCTATCTCCTAGTCATCACTGTGACACCTAATCCCTAACCCTAATTCTAAACCGCTAACCCTAACCGTAACCCTACCTACAACCCTAACACTGACAGTAACCCTTACTTCTAACCCCAACGCTATGCCTAACAAAAACCCTAACCCTTCACCCTAACCCTTCACCCTAACCCCTAAGCCTTACCCTAACCCTTCACCCTAATCCTAATCCTAACCATTAAACCTAACTCTAGCTCTTAAAACTAACCCTAAACCTTACCCTCACGACTAGACCTAACCCTGACACTAACCTAACACCTAACCCTAACCAGAACGCCTAAAGCTAACCCTGAACCCTATCCCTAACCCCAGCACTAAACTTTAACCCTAAACCTAAGCCCAACCCGTAACCCTAATCCTATCCTTTTACCCTAAAACTAACCCCTAAACCTAACCCCTATACCTCACCCTAACTCTAACCCCAATCCTAATTCTAACCATACCCCTTCATAAAACACTAACTCCTAACCGCTAACCCTAACACTAACCAAAAACCCTAATCACTAATCCCTAACCCTAACGTTTAACCTTTACCCTAACCGTTAACCCTCACCCTAAATCTTAACAGTGACCCTAACCTTAACCTATAACTCTAAACCTAACCCTTAACCCTACAGTAAGGAAGACCCTTAATGCTAATGGGATCCCTTATCCCTAACCCTAACACTACAGCTAAAAATAACCCTAACCTTGGATCCTTAAACCTAACCCCTAACACTTACTTTATCCCCAAACCCTAACCCTAATCCTAAGCATTAAACCTAACCCTATCTCTTAACCCTAACGCTAGCCCTTACCCTAACGCCTAGATCTAACCCTAAATCTAACCTACCGCCTAATCCTAACCTTAAGCCCTAATGCTAACTCTAACCCTGAACCCTAAACCTACCCGTAACCATTAACACTAACCCTATCCGTGAACCTTAACCCTGACCCTAACCATTACCCGCACCGAAACATTTAACACTGACCCTAACCCTAATCCTTAATGCTAACCCTAACACTAAAACCTAACCCTAAGCCCAACACTTATCCCTAATCCTATTCCTTAACCTTAACCCTAACCCTAATGCTACCCCCTAAACTTAACCCTAACCGTGACCAGTAAACCTAACCCTAACCTCTAACACAAACCATAGCACATAACTCTAACCCTAAAACTAGCCCTAACCCTAAACATAACCCTAAACCCTAACTCTTAACCTTAACCCTAAGCGTTAACTCTCACGCTAACCTTTAATCCTAACCCTAATCCTAATCTTCAACCCTAAACCTAACACTTAACCCTAACCCTGTACCAAACCCTAACCCCTCATCTTAACCCTAACCGTAAACCTCAACCCTAAACCAAAGTGTAACCGTTAAACCTAAGAGTAACCTTTAACCCTAACTCTAATCCCTAACCCTAAGCCCTCACCCTAACACTAAACTTCATCCTTAACCCTAACCAGAATCCTAACCCTAAATCTAATTCTCAGACTTCTTGCTTTCTTAGAGTTTAGAAAGCCTGCAATCCTCCCATGCCATGCGTGAAAGGAGGCTCTACCACTGTGTCCTGCATGAAACCCACGGGCCCATACCCAGAGTATGATAGAGTGGGTTCCCGGGTACAATCCCAGCCCCCTAAACTCCCCCCGCCCGCCTAATGCAGACAGGGCCCGTGCGCTAAGCATAAACAATACCTTTAACAGATAACCCTAACCCTGAACATAACACCCAACCCTGTTCCTATTTCTCCCCTTAACACGTAAACCTCACTGTGCGCCTAACTTTAACCTCTTATCCTAACGTTAATGCATAACCCATTTCCTGAGAACAACCCCTATCCCATAATTCTAACCCTATCTCCTAGTCATCACTGTGACACCTAATCCCTAACCCTAATTCTAAACCGCTAACCCTAACCGTAACCCTACCTACAACCCTAACACTGACAGTAACCCTTACTTCTAACCCCAACGCTATGCCTAAGAAAAACCCTAATCATTCACCCTAACCTCTAAGCCTTAACCTAACCCTTAACCCTAATCCTAATCCTAACCATTAAACCTAACCCTAGCTCTTAAAGCTAACCCTAAACCTTACCCTCACGACGAGACCTAACCCTGACACTAACCTAACACCTTTCCCTAACCAGAACCCCTAAAGCTAACCCTGAACCCTATCCCTAACCCTAGCAGTAAACTTTAACCCTAAACCTAAGCCCAACCCGTAACCCTAATCCTATCCTTTTACCCTAAAACTAACCCCTAAACCTAACCCCTATACCTCACCTTACTTTAACCCCTATTCTAATTCTAACCATACCCCTTCATAAAACACTAACTCCTAACCGCTAACCCTAACACTAACCAAAAACCCTAATCACTAATCCCTAACCCTAACGCTTAACTTTACCCCAACCGTTAACCCTCACCCTAAATCTTAACACTGACCCTAATCTTAACCTTTAACTCTAAGCCTAACCCTTAACCCTACAGTAAGGAAGACCCTTAATGCTAATGGGATCCCTTATCCCTAACCCTAACACTACAGCTAAAAATAACCCTAACCTTGGATCCTTAAACCTAACCCCTAACACTTACTTTAACCCCAAACCCTAACCCTAATCCTAAGCATTAAACCTAACCCTATCTCTTAACCCTAACGCTAGCCCTTACCCTAACGCCTAGATCTAACCCTAAATCTAACCTACCGCCTAATCTTAACCTTAAGCCCTAATGCTAACTCTAACCCTGAACTCTAAACGTACCCGTAACCCTTAACACTAACCCTATCCGTGAACCTTATCCCTGACCCTAACCATTACCCGCACCGAAGCATTTAACCCTGACCCTAACCGTAATCCTTAATGCTAACCCTAACACTAAACCCTAACCCTAAGCCCAACACTTATCCCTAATCCTATCCCTTAACCCTAACCCTAACCCTAATGCTACCCCCTAAACGTAACCCTAACCGTGACCATTTAACCAAACCCTAACCTCTAACACAAACCATAGCACATAACTCTAACCCTAAAACTAACCCTAACCCTAACCCGAACCCTAAACCCTAACTCTTAACCTTAACCCTAAGCGTTAACTCTCATGCTAAACTTTAATCCTAACCCTAATCCTAATCTTCAACCCTAAACCTAACACTTAACCCTAACCCTGTACCAAACCCTAACCCTTCATCTAACCCTAACCGTAAACCTCAACCCTAAACCAAAGTGTAACCGTTATACCTAAGAGTAACCTTTAACCCTAACCCTATTCCCTAACCCTAAGCCCTCACCCTAACACTAAACTTCATCCTTAACCGTAACCAGAATCCTAACCCTAAATCTAATTCTCAGACTTCTTGCTTTCTTAGAGTTTAGAAAGCCTGCAATCCTCCCATGCCATGCGTGAAAGGAGGCTCTACCACTGTGTCCTCCATGAAACCTACGGGCCCATACCCAGAGTATGATAGAGTGGGTTGCCGGGTACAATCCCAGCCCCCTAAACTCCGCCCGCCCGCCTAATGCAGACAGGGCCCGTGCGCTAAGCATAAACAATACCTTTAACAGATAACCCTAACCCTGAACATAACACCCAACCCTGTTCCTATTTCTCCCCTTAACACGTAAACCTCACCGTGCGCCTAACTTTCCCCTCTTATCCTAACGTTAATGCATAACCCATTTCCTCAGAACAACCCCTATCCCATAATTCTAACCCTATCTCCTAGTCATCACTGTGACACCTAATCCCTAACCCTAATTCTAAACCGCTAACCCTAACCGTAACCCTACCTACAACCCTAACACTGACAGTAACCCTTACTTCTAACCCCAACGCTATGCCTAACAAAAACCCTAACCCTTGACCCTAACCCTTCACCCTAACCCCTAAGCCTTTCCCTAACCCTTAACCCTAATCCTAATCCTAACCATTAAACCTAACCCTAGCTCTTAAAGCTAACCCTAAACCTTACCCTCACGACTAGACCTAACCCTGACACTAACCTAACACCTAACCCTAACCAGAACCCCTAAAGCTAACCCTGAACCCTATCCCTAACCCCAGCACTAAACTTTAACCCTAAACCTAAGCCTAACCCGTAACCCTAATCCTATCCTTTTACCCTAAAACTAACCCCTAAACCTAACCCCTATACCTCACCCTAACTCTAACCCCAATCCTAATTCTAACCATACCCCTTCATAAAACACTAACTCCTAACCGCTAACCCTAACACTAACCAAAAACCCTAATCCCTAATCCCTAACCCTAACGTTTAACCTTTACCCTAACCGTTAACCCTCACCCTAAATCTTAACAGTGACCCTAACCTTAACCTATAACTCTAAACCTAACCCTTAACCCTACAGTAAGGAAGACCCTTAATGCTAATGGGATCCCTTATCCCTAACCCTAACACTACAGCTAAAAATAACCCTAACCTTGGATCCTTAAACCTAACCCCTAACACTTACTTTATCCCCAAACCCTAACCCTAATCCTAAGCATTAAACCTAACCCTATCTCTTAACCCTAACGCTAGCCCTTACCCTAACGCCTAGATCTAACCCTAAATCTAACCTACCGCCTAATCCTAACCTTAAGCCCTAATGCTAACTCTAACCCTGAACCCTAAACCTACCCGTAACCATTAACACTAACCCTATCCGTGAACCTTAACCCTGACCCTAACCATTACCCGCACCCAAACATTTAACCCTGACCCTAACCCTAATCCTTAATGCTAACCCTAACACTAAACCCTAACCCTAAGCCCAACACTTATCCCTAATCCTATTCCTTAACCTTAACACTAACCCTAATGCTACCCCCTAAACTTAACCCTAACCATGACCAGTAAACCTAACCCTAACCTCTAACACAAACCATAGCACATAACTCTAACCCTAAAACTAGCCCTAACCCTAAACGTAACCCTAAACCCTAACTCTTAACCTTAACCCTAAGCGTTAACTCTCACGCTAACCTTTAATCCTAACCCTAATCCTAATCTTCAACCCTAAACCTAACACTTAACCCTAACCCTGTACCAAACCCTAACCCCTCATCTTAACCCTAACCGTAAACCTCAACCCTAAACCAAAGTGTAACCGTTAAACCTAAGAGTAACCTTTAACCCTAACCCTAATCCCTAACCCTAAGCCCTAACCCTAACACTAAACTTCATCCTTAACCCTAACCAGAATCCTAACCCTAAATCTAATTCTCAGACTTCTTACTCTCTTAGAGTTTAGAAAGCCTGCAATCCTCCCATGCCATGCGTGAAAGGAGGCTCTACCACTGTGTCCTGCATGAAACCCACGGGCCAATACACCGAGTATGATAGAGTGGGTTCCCGGGTACAATCCCAGCCCCCTAAACTCCCCCCGCCCGCCTAATGCAGACAGGGCCCGTGCGCTAAGCATAAACAATACCTTTAACAGATAACCCTAACCCTGAAAATAACACCCAACCCTGTTCCTATTTCTCCCCTTAACACGTAAACCTCACCGTGCGCCTAACTTTAACCACTTATCCTAACGTTAATGCATAACCCATTTCCTGAGAACAACCCCTATCCCATAATTCTAACCCTATCTCCTAGTCATCACTGTGACACCTAATCCCTAACCCTAATTCTAAACCGCTAACCCTAACCGTAACCCTACCTACAATCCTAACACTGACAGTAACCCTTACTTCTAACCCTAACGCTATGCCTAACAAAAACCCTAACCCTTGACCCTAACCCTTCACTCTAACCCCTAAGCCTTACCCTAACCCTTAACCCTAATCCTAATCCTAACCATTAAACCTAACTCTAGCTCTTAAAACTAACCCTAAACCTTACCCTCACGACTAGACCTAACCCTGACACTAACCTAACACCTAACCCTAACCAGAACCCCTAAAGCTAACCCTGAACCCTCTCCGTAACCCTAGCAGTAAACTTTAACCCTAAACCTAAGCCCAACTGGTAACAGTAATCCTATCCTTTTACCCTAAAACTAACCCCTAAACCTAACCCCTATACCTCACCTAACCTTAACCCCTATCCTAATTCTAACCATACCCCTTCATAAAACACTAACTCCTAACCGCTAACCCTAACACTAACCAAAAACCCTAATCACTAATCCCTAACCCTAACGCTTAACTTTACCCCAACCGTTAACCCTCACCCTAAATCTTAACACTGACCCTAACCTTAACCTTTAACTCTAAGCCTAACCCTTAACCCTACAGTAAGGAAGACCCTTAATGCTAATGGGATCCCTTATCCCTAACCCTAACACTACAGCTAAAAATAACCCAAACCTTGGATCCTTAAACCTAACCCCTAACACTTACTTTAACCCCAAACCCTAACCCTAATCCTAAGCATTAAACCTAACCCTATCTCTTAACCCTAACGCTAGCCCTTACCCTAACGCCTAGATCTAACCCTAAATCTAACCTACCGCCTAATCTTAACCTTAAGCCCTAATGCTAACTCTAACCCTGAACCCTAAACCTACCGGTAACCCTTAACACTAACCCTATCCGTGAACCTTATCCCTGACCCTAACCATTACCCGCACCGAAGCATTTAACCCTGACCCTAACCCTAATCCTTAATGCTAACCCTAACACTAAACCCTAACCCTAAGCCCAACACTTATCCCTAATCCTATCCCTTAACCCTAACCCTAACCCTAATGCTACCCCCTAAACGTAACCCTAACCGAGACCATTTAACCAAACCCTAACCCTTAACACAAACCATAGCACATAACTCTAACCCTAAAACTAACCCTAACCCTAACCCGAACCCTAAACCCTAACTCTTAACCTTAACCCTAAGCGTTAACTCTCACGCTAACCTTTAATCCTAACCCTAATCCTAATCTTCAACCCTAATCCTAACACTTAACCCTAACCCTGTACCAAACCCAAACCCCTCATCTTAACCCTAACCGTAAACCTCAACCCTAAACCAAAGTGTAACCGTTAAACCTAAGAGTAACCTTTAACCCTAACCCTAATCCCTAACCCTAAGCCCTCACCCTAACACTAAACTTCATCCTTAACCCTAACCAGAATCCTAACCCTAAATCTAATTCTCAGACTTCTTGCTTTCTTTGAATTTAGAACGCCTGCAATCCTCCCATGCCATGCGTGAAAAGAGGCTCTACCACTGTGTCCTGCATGAAACCCACGGGCCCATACCCAGAGTATGATAGAGTGGGTTCCCGGGTACAATCCCAGCCCCCTAAACTCCCCCCGCCCGCCTAATGCAGACAGGGCCCGTGCGCTAAGCATAAACAATACCTTTAACAGATAACCCTAACCCTGAACATAACACCCAACCCTGTTCCTATTTCTCCCCTTAACACGTAAACCTCACCGTGCGCCTAACTTTAACCTCTTATCCTAACGTTAATGCATAACCCATTTCCTGAGAACAACCCCTATCCCATAATTCTAACCCTATCTCCTAGTCATCACTGTGACACCTAATCCCTAACCCTAATTCTAAACCGCTAACCCCAACCGTAACCCTACCTACAACCCTAACACTGACAGTAACCCTTACTTCTAACCCCAACGCTATGCCTAACAAAAACCCTAACCCTTGACCCTAACCCTTCACCCTAACCCCTAAGCCTTACCCTAGCCCTTAACCCTAATCCTAATCCTAACCATTAAACCTAACCCTAGCTCTTAAAGCTAACCCTAAACCTTACCCTCACGACTAGAACTAACCCTGACACTAACCTAACACCTTTCCCTAACCAGAACCCCTAAAGCTAACCCTGAACCCTATCCCTAACCCTAACAATAAACTTTAACCCTAAACCTAAACCCAACCCGTAACCCTAATCCTATCCTTTTACCCTAAAACTAACCCCTAAACCTAACCCCTATACCTCACCCTAACTCTAACCCCAATCCTAATTCTAACCATACCCCTTCATAAAACACTAACTCCTAACCGCTAACCCAAACACTAACCAAAAACCCTAATCACTAATCCCTAACCCTAACGCTTAACCTTTACCCTAACCGTTAACCCTCACCCTAAATCTTAACACTGACCCTAACCTTAACCTTTAACTCTAAGCCTAACCCTTAACCCTACAGTAAGGAAGACCCTTAATGCTAATGGGATCCCTTATCCCTAACCCTAACACTACAGCTAAAAATAACCCTAACCTTGGATCCTTAAACCTAACCCCTAACACTTACTTTAACCCCAAACCCTAACCCTAATCCTAAGCATTAAACCTAACCCTATCTCTTAACCCTAACGCTAGCCCTTACCTTAACGCCTAGATCTAACCCTAAATCTAACCTACCGCCTAATCCTAACCTTAAGCCCTAATGCTAACACTAACCCTGAACCCTAAACCTACCCGTAACCCTTAACACTAACCCTATCCGTGAACCTTAACCCTGACCCTAACCATTACCCGCACCCAAGCATTTAACCCTGACCCTAACCCTAATCCTTAATGCTAACCCTAACACTAAACCCTAACCCTAAGCCCAACACTTAACCCTAATCCTATCCCTTAACCCTAACCCTAACACTAACCCTAACCCTAACCCTAATGCTAACCCCTAAACGTAACCCTAACCGTGACCAGTAAACCTAACCCTAACCTCTAACACAAACCATAGCACATAACTCTAACCCTAAACTAACCCTAACCCTAACTCTAACCCTAAACCCTAACTCTTAACCTTAACCCTAAACTTTAACTCTGACGCTAACCTTTAATCCTAACCCTAATCCTTAGCTTCAACCCTAAACCTAACACTTATCCCTAACCCTGTACCTAACCCTAACCCCTCATCTTAACCCTAACCGTAAACCTCAACCCGAAACCAAAGTGTAACCGTTAAACCTAAGAGTAACCTTTAACCCTAACCCTAATTCCTAACCCTAAGCCCTCACCCTAACACTAAACTTCATCCTTCACCCTAACCATAATCCTAACCCTAAATCTAATTCTCAGACTTCTTGCTTTCTTAGAGTTTAGAAAGCCTGCAATCCTCCCATGCCATGCGTGAAAGGAGTCTCTACCACTGTGTCCTGCATGAAACCCACGGGCCCATACCCAGAGTATGATAGAGTGGGTTCCCGGGTACAATCCCAGCCCCCTAAACTCCCCCCACCCGCCTAATGCAGACAGGGCCCGTGCGCTAAGCATAAACAATACCTTTCACAGATAACCCTAACCCTGAACATAACACCCAACCCTGTTCCTATTTCTCCCCTTAACACGTAAACCTCACCGTGCGCCTAACTTTAACCTCTTATCCTAACCTTAATGCATAACCCATTTCCTGAGAACAACCCCTATCCCATAATTCTAACCCTATCTCTTAGTCATCACTGTGACACCTAATCCCTAACCCTAATTCTTTTTTTTTTTTATTTTTTTTTTTCAATTTAATTTTACAGAATCAAAGAGTCTAACAGTATATCTTGTTAGATACAGTATGTCCTCATAATGTATACATTATTTCTTGTACAATAATATGAAATAATATGGGAAATATTCATGATAAATTATTAAGTGAACAGTGCAAGTTAAAAACAATAGTTTCATATTTTTTTTTCCCCACCCCCCCTTTCCCGAGTCAGCACCTTCAAGTGTTACCACTCCCCAAACGGTGCGCAATGCACTCATTGTGTAGGCATACCCCCATCCCCTCCCCCACCCCCACCTCAGTCTGATGTCCAATTGGTGTCATTCCCAGATTTGTATTTAGGTGATGATCAGGGAAACCAATTTTCTGGTGAGTACATGTGATGCTTGTTTTTCCATTCTTGGGATACTTCACTTAATATAATGGGTTCCAACTCTCTCCAGGAGAACCATAGAGATGTCGTATCTTCATCATTCCTTATAGCTGAGTAATATTCCATGGTATACATATACCACAGTTTACTAATCCAATCATGTATTGATGGGCATTTGGGTTGTTTCCACATCTTTGCTATTGTGAATTGTGCTGCTATAAACATTTGGGTACACGTGCCTTTGTTACAGAATGACCTTTTTTCCTTTGGGTATATGCCCAATAATGGGATTGCTGGGTCAAATGGCAGGTCTACTTGAATCTGTTTAAGATACCTCCATAATGCTTTCCACAGGGGTTGCACTAGTTTGCAGTCCCACCAGCAGTGTATTAGTGTTCCTGTCTCTCCACACCCACGCCAACATGTGTTGTTTTGGGTTTTTTTGATAAAGGCCATTCTCACTGGGGTTAAGTGATATCTCATTGTGGTTTTGATTTGCATTTCCCTGATGATTAGAGATGTTGAACACTTTTTCATATGTTTGTTAGCCATTTTTATATCTTCTTTTGAAAAATTTCTATTCATGTCCTTTGCCCACTTTTTGATAGGGTTGCTTGATTTTTTCTTGCTGATTTTCCTGAGTTCTAAATAGATTCTTGTTATCAGTCCTTTATCTGATGTGTAGTATGCAAAAATTTTTTCCCATTCTGTAGGTTGTCTGTTTATTCTCTGGACTGTTTCTTTCGCTGTGCAGAAGCTTTTTAATTTAATCATGTCCCATTCATTTATTTTTGTTGCTGCTGTGATTGCCTTGGGGGTCTTCTTCATAAATTCTTTGCCTAGGCCAATGTCTGTAAGAGTCTTTCCTACATTTTCTTCTAGAATTCTGATTGTATCACGCCTAAGGTTTAAGTCTGTTATCCACCGTGATTTGATTTTTGTGAGAGGTGAAAGCTGTGGGTCCTGTTTCAGTCTTCTGCAAGTGGCTAACCAATTCTCCCAGCACCATTTGTTGAATAGGGATTCTTGTCCCCGGAGTATATTCTTTCCCGCTTTGTCAAAAATTAGGTGACTATATGAGGATGGTTCTATATTTGGATTTTCTGTTGTGTTCCACTGGTCTGTGTCCCTGCACTTGTGCCAATACCAGGCTGTTTTAAGAACCACGGCCTTGTAGTATAGTTTGAGGTCTGGCAAATTAATACCTCCCATTTTGTTTTTATTGCTTAAAATTGCTTTTGCTATACGGGGTCTTCTTTGATTCCATACAAAGTGTATAATTATTTTCTCTATGTCTGTAAAGAATGATGTTGGTAATTTAATAGGGATTGCATTGAATTTGTAGATCACTTTGGGTAGTATAGACATTTTAACAATGTTGATTCTTCTGATCCACGAGCATGGTATATTTTTCCATCTATTTGCAAGTTCTGCTATTTCTTTTCTCAGTGTTTCATAGTTTTCCTTATAGAGGTCCTTTACCTCTTTAGTTAGATATATACCTAGATATTTTATTTTCTTTGTTGCTATTTTGAAGGGTATTGAGTCTTTAATTTGGTTTTCCGATTGACTGTTATTGGCATATATAAATGCCTCTGATTTGTGTATATTAATTTTGTAGCCTGAGACTTTGCTGTATTCGTTAATCAATTCCAGGAGTCTCTTGGTTGAATCCTGGGGGTTTTCCAGATATAACATCATATCATCAGCAAAAAGTGAGAGTTTGATCTCTTCCTTCCCTATTTGGACTCCCTTGATTCTGCTCTCTTGCCTGATAGCTCTCGCAAGGACTTCCAATACTATGTTGAAAAGTAATGGAGACAATGGGCAGCCCTGTCTGGTTCCAGTTCTAAGTGGGAGTTCTTTCAGTTTTTCCCCATTCAGTATGATGTTGGCTGTGGGTTTGTCATATATGGCTTGTATCATTTTTAGGTAGGTTCCATCAATGCCTATTTTGTTAAGCGTTTTTATCATAAAAGGGTGTTGAATTTTGTCAAATGCTTTTTCTGCATCTAATGAGAGTATCATATGATTTTTGTTTTTGCTTCTATTTATGTGGTGAATTACATTGATAGATTTACGTATGTTGAACCACCCCTGCATCTCGGGGATGAAGCCCACTTGGTCGTGGTGGATTACTTTTTTGATAAGTACTTGGATTCGATTTGCTAGTATTTTATTGAAAATTTTTGCATCTATATTCATGAGGGAAATTGGTCTGTAGTTCTCTATTTTTGTTGTGTCCTTTCCAGGTTTTGGTATTAATGTTATATTGGCTTGGTAGAACGTGTTGGGGAGAACTCCATCCTTCTCAATATTGGAGAATAGTTTATGTAGGATGGGCACCAGTTCTTCTTTGTATGTATGGTAAAATTCAGGTGTGAACCCATCTGGACCAGGGCTTTTCTTTTTGGGAAGGTTTTTTATTGCTGTTTCGATTTCAGTTCTTGATATTGGTCTGTTCAGGTACTCTATTTCTTCCTGGTTGAGCCTGGGAAGACTATGTGTTTCTAAAAATTTGTCCATTTCCTCCACGTTCTCCAGTTTGTGTGCATAAAGATTTTTGTAGAATTCATAGATGATATCTTGTATCTCTGTAGCATCGGTTGTGATTTCTCCTTTCATGTTCCTAATGGAGGTTATTAGAGATTTTACTTTTGTGCTCTTGGTTAATCTAGCCAGAGGTGTGTCTATTTTGTTTATCTTTTCAAAGAACCAACTTTTTGTTTTATTAATTTCCCTTATAGTTTCTTTGTTGTCCTTTTCATTTAGTTCTGATTTGATCTTAGTAATTTCTTGCCTTCTGCTGGGTTTGGGATCGTTCTGTTCTTCTTTCTCCAGCTCTTTGAGTCTATTCGTTAGGTTGTCTATTTGCATGTTTTCTGTCTTTTTGATACAGGCATGTATGGATATGAATTTTCCTCTCAGGACTGCTTTAGCTGCATCCCATAGATTTTGATAAGTTGTATCTCCATTGTCATTTAATTCAAAGAAATTTTTGATTTCCATCTTGATTTCTTCTTTTATAGAATAATTATTCAGGAGAAGGTTATTTAGCTTCCATGACTTTGAGTAAGAGTGAGGGTTTCTGTTTGTGATCATTGTTACTTTTATTCCGCTGTGATCTGAGAAGATGCATGGTATAATTTCTATTTTTTTGAATTTTTGAAGACATGATTTATGTCCTAGGACATGGTCAATCTTAGAGAATGTCCTATGAGCTGATGAGAAGAATGTATATTCTGTGGACTTTGGGTAGAATGTCCTATAGATGTCAGCCATGCCCATTTGTTCTAGCATTCTATTTAGGTCCATTATGTCTTTGTTTATTTTCTGTTTAGAGGATCTGTCCTGTACTGTCAGTGGGGTGTTAAAGTCTCCAGCTATTACAGTATTATTATCTATCATCTGGTTCAGATCTAGTAGGGTTTGCTTTATGAATCTAGGTGCACCTAGGTTGGGTGCATATATATTGAGTATAGTCATGGCTTCTTGTTGAATTGTGCCCTTGACCAGTATGTAGTAGCCATTTTTGTCTTTTATTATTTTTGTTGGTTTGAAAGCTAAGTTATTGGAAATTAAGATTGCCACACCAGCTTTCTTTTCATTACCGTTTGCTTGAAATACCGATTTCCATCCTTTTACTTTCAGTCTAAATGCATCTTTGCTCGTTAGGTGGGTTTCTTGGAGACAGCAGATACTTGGCTTGTGCTTTTTTATCCATTGGGACAGTCTATGTCTCTTGAGCGGGGAATTCAAGCCATTCACATTTATTGAGAAAACTGATAAGTGAGACGGTTTTTTGTTCAGCTTGTTGGGTAGAACTTCATTGCGATGTTTTCTCTCCTGAGCCATTGTGGTATCTGGAATTTGGTCTTTAGCTCTTGAGTAGTTTTACATTCGTGGATCTTTCTTGTGCTGATCCGTGTGTAACTCTCTTTTGAGTACTTCTTGCAGGGCTGGTCTTGTCTTGGTGAATTCCTTCAACCTTTGTTTATCTGAGAATGTCTTGATTTCTCCTTCGTATAGAAAACTTAGCTTAGCTGGGTACAAGATTCTAGGCTGGGCATTATTCTGTTTCAGAAGCGTGAAAATGGGGCCCCAACCTCTTCTTGCTTGTAAGGTTTCAGCTGAGAAATCTGGCGTAATTCTGATGGGTTTTCCTTTGTAAGTTACCTGTTTCTTTCTCCTTACAGCTCGGAGAAGGGACTCTTTAGTGGATATTTTGGTCAGCCTGATGACTACGTGGCGTGGTGTTTTCCTATTTGCTATGAATCTCCCAGGGGTCCTTTGAGCTTCTTGAATCTGTATGTCTAGAGTATTGGCAAGGCCTGGAAAATTTTCCTCGATTATGTCTTCAAATAGCTTGTCCAACCCTTGCTTATTATCTTCTTCACCCTCAGGAATGCCAATAACTCTCAAGTTAGGTTTCTTCACATAATCCCACATTTCTTGAAGACTCAGATCATTTCTCTTACTTTTTTGATCTATCTCTGTGACTGACTTATTTAGTTGGAAGGAGTTGTCTTCAATTTCTGAGATTCTTTCCTCTGTTTGATCTACCCTGCTTTTGAGACTTTCCACAGTGTTTTGTAGCTCTCTGAGTGAATTCTTCATTTCTAGGAGTTCAGTTTGGTTTTTCTTCAATATTTCAATTTCTTTAGTGAATTTTTCCTCCAAATCCTGTATTTTTTTTGCATTTTCCTTGTGTTGTCTGTCCATTGATTCTTGTATATTATTCAGCTTGTTTATGATCCATAATTGGAATTCTTCCTGTGACATGTTGGTGTTTTGAGTCTGGTTTGTGTCAAATGGTTGAGAGCCGGTATTTCTCTTTGGGGGTGAGCTTTCTGTTTGAATCTTTGTGCTTCCTGTGTTTTTTCGCTGGGCCCTTCCCATCTAGATTGATCGTTGGATCTTTACTTATAGATTTAGTCTGGTTAACAGCACTCTCTGTGCTCTATTCTTAGGCTGTGGAGCAGTCTAGGTATATTGCTTCCTTTGGCAAGAGGGGAAGACTTTTGTGAATTGTTTAGAAATTTTTCTATTTCAGTTGGGGGACTGCTTCTGATGGGTCCATTCCTAGAGGATTGGAGTGATCCAAGACTGCTTTGGTGAGTTAGGACACTGTGTTGTAGTCTTTCAGAGGGCAGGTAGGGTCCACACTAGTAGTGGACCAAAATTCTCTTTGTTTGTTTGTTTCCCTTTGGTTCTTCCTCTATAGGGGTGGTTTCTGTCTCTATCTGCAGGAAAGATACTAGCTGTGGGGAGTGGATGGTGCCCTCGCTCGCTCAGCGCCCCATTTGCCGCAACTCCCACAGGCAAAAGTCTGCCTTGGCCCAATGTCCCCAGGGACCAGGCTCCACACTCTCACTTCTGGAGAAGTAGTCAATGTTTAGACGTGGGTGGGGACCCTATATAAGGTCTGTGGACCAGGGAAGGGGGCCGTCCAGGGAGCCTCTTGGCACCCTATTGCTCCGCAGTGACTTGGCTGTGGGCCCCAAGATGGCTATTGCGCGCCCGCAGATCGCCTGCGTTGGGAGTGACTACTCAGGTTCCGGTATGTACCAGAGCCAGGGGCCTGGCCCGTTCCCAAGCTCACCGTGGGTTCCCAGTTAGAAGGCAAAAAGAGAGAAGAAATAAGGAAAAAGAAAAAAGAAAAGAAAAGAAAAAAAGAAAAAAAAAGGGAAGTGAAAAGAAAGAACAGAAGGAGAAGAAAAAGAAAGAGAAAAGAAAAGGAGAAGAGAAGAGGGAAAAAAAGGAAAGAGAAAAGAAAAAACAAAACAACAACAACAACAAAAAAAAACAAAAGAAGCAAAATAAAACAAAACAAAACAAAGAAAAAACAAAAACCAAACTAACAAATAACACAAAGAGACCGAACCCAGAAACAGCGAAAACACAAACACAAAAGAACAAAAACAGAGCTACACAGCACCACAGCGCATCACTAAACGAAGGGATACACAATTCTGAAGTATACAGTTCAGCGGCTCAATGATTGTGTTTTTGCGCCTTAGCGCAGCTCCGCCCCTTCACGCCCGCTCCGTTGATTCCGGAGCGGCAACTCAATGTTTATTTTACGTCTTAGCGCAGCTCCGCCCCTTCACGCCGAGTGCGGCCGGCGGAGATGGCGCGGGCCCAGATACCAGCGGGGGGCGCCGGGGAGAGAGAGCCGCTGGGCACCTTATGGCTCCCGAGCGGTTCCGCCTTTGCTTTCAAGATGGCGCCCGCAGCGCTCCGGGGTCGGAGGGGGACCGGCTCCCCGGCAGGCAGAGACCAGGGACCGCCGCTGCTGGGGGGGTTTGGCGGGCAAAGCCGCCGGGGGCCGCCGGCTGAAGAACCACCGACAAAAGTAGCGCAGAGGTACAGCGCAATTCGCTGATCGGGGATTGTTCGTGCCCCTCCCCCCTGGCACAGGTCCGTCCCTTCTCGCCAAGGACTGTCTCAGCCGAGACTTCCCAGGTTCCAAGCTATTCTCCCGAAAAAGCCTCCTGTCTGCAATGCCCTACGTCTCGCTCGGTGATTCTGCTCTGGCTTGCGAGGGGGTCTCCAAGCAATTGGGGGTGGAGGTCAGTGAGGAGCGCAAGCCGCTTTTCCTAAAGACTGCCCCCGCCCCACCTGGGGGCGGGCGCAGCCGCCTGCGCTCGACTGGCTACTGTCTGTTCCGCGCCTTCTGCAGAGTTCCGCGATCTTAATTTCTGTTCACCTCAGACCTCACTTGCTCTGTTTGTCCCACGCTGATTCTCCGTGGATTCACACCGCTGTTCCTGTGTGGGAGCGGCACTCTAGGGTTGTGGCAGGTCCGGATCCACGGTTCTTCGCCGGGGCACAGATCCAAGCAGTCACCGCCACTCCGCCATCTTCCCGATCCCCTAACCCTAATTCTAAACCGCTAACCCTAACCGTAACCCTACCTACAACCCTAACAATGACAGTAACCCTTACTTCTAACCCCAACGCTATGCCTAACAAAAACCCTAACCCTTGACCCTAACCCTTCACCCTAACCCCTAAGCCTTAACCCTAATCCTAATCCTAACCATTAAACCTAACCCTAGCTCTTAAAGCTAACCCTAAAACTTACCCTCACGACTAGACCTAACCCTGACACTAACCTAACACCTAACCCTAACCAGAACCCCTAAAGCTAACCCTGAACCCTATCCCTAACCCTAGAAGTAAACTTTAACCCTAAACCTAAGCCCAACCCGTAACCCTAATCCTATCCTTTTACCCTAAAACTAACCCCTAAACCTAACCCCTATACCTCACCCTAACTCTAACCCCAATCCTAATTCTAACCATACCCCTTCATAAAACACTAACTCCTAACCGCTAACCCTAACACTAACCAAAAACCCTAATCACTAATTCCTAACCCTAACGCTTAACCTTTACCCTAATCGTTAACCCTCACCCTAAATCTTAACACTGACCCTAACCTTATCCTTTAACTCTAAGCCTAACCCTTAACCCTACAGTAAGGAGGACCCTTAATGCTAATGGGATCCCTTATTCCTAACCCTAACACTACAGCTAAAAATAACCCTAACCTTGGATCCTTAAACCTAACCCCTAACACTTACTTTAACCCCAAACCCTAACCCTAATCCTAAGCATTAAACCTAACCCTATCTCTTAACCCTAACGCTAGCCCTTACCCTAACGCCTAGATCTAACCCTAAATCTAACCTACCACCTAATCCTATCCTTAAGCCCTAATGCTAACACTAACCCTGAACCCTAAACCTACCCGAAACCCTTAACACTAACCCTATCAGTGAACCTTAACCCTGACCCTAACCATTACCCGCACCCAAGCATTTAACCCTGACCCTAACCCTAATCCTTAATGCTAACCCTAACACTAAACCCTAACCCTAAGCCCAACAATTAACACTAATCCTATCACTTAACCCTAACCCTAACCCTAACCCTAATGCTAACCCCTAAACGTAACCCTATCCGTGACCAGTAAACCTAACCCTAACCTCTAACACAAACCATAGCACATAACTCTAACCCTAAAACTAACCCTAACCCTAACCCTAAACCCTAACTCTTAACCTTAACCCAAAGCGTTAACTCTCACGCTAACCTTTAATCCTAACCCTAATCCTAATCTTCAACCCTAAACCTAACACTTAACCCTAACCCTGTACCAAACCCTAACCCCTCATCTTAACCCTAACCGTAAACCTCAACCCTAAACCAAAGTGTAACCGTTAAACCTAAGAGTAACCTTTAACCCTAACCCTAATCCCTAACCCTAAGCCCTCACCCTACCACTAAACTTCATCCTTAACCCTAACCAGAATCCTAACCCTAAATGTAATTCTCAGACTTCTTGCTCTCTTACAGTTTAGAAAGCCTGCAATCCTCCCAAGCCATGCGTGAAAGGAGGCTCTACCACTGTGTCCTGCATGAAACCCACGGGCCCATACCCAGAGTATGATAGAGTGGGTTCCCGGGTACAATCCCAGCCCCCTAAACTCAACCGCCCGCCTAATGCAGACAGGGCCCGTGCGCTAAGCATAAACAATACCTTTAACAGATAACCCTAACCCTGAACATAACACCCAACCCTGTTCCTATTTCTCCCCTTAACACGTAAACCTCACCGTGCGCCTAACTTTCCCCTCTTATCCTAACGTTAATGCATAACCCATTTCCTGAGAACAACCCCTATCCCATAATTCTAACCCTATCTCCTAGTCATCACTGTGACACCTAATCCCTAACCCTAATTCTAAACCGCTAACCCTAACCGTAACTCTACCTACAACCCTAACACTGACAGTAACCATTACTTCTAACCCCAACGCTATGCCTAACAAAAACCCTAACCCTTGACCCTAACCCTTCACCCTAACCCCTAAGCCTTACCCTAACCCTTAACCCTAATCCTAATCCTAACCATTAAACCTAACCCTAGCTCTTAAAGCTAACCCTAAACCTTACCCTCACGACTAGACCTAACCCTGACACTAACCTAACACCTAACCCTAACCAGAACCCCTAAAGCTAACCCTGAACCCTATCCCTAACCCTAGAAGTAAACTTTAACCCTAAACCTAAGCCCAACCCGTAACCCTAATCCTATCCTTTTACCCTAAAACTAACCCCTAAACCTAACCCCTATACCTCACCCTAACTCTAACCCCAATCCTAATTCTAACCATACCCCTTCATAAAACACTAACTCCTAACCGCTAACCCTAACACTAACCAAAAACCCTAATCACTAATCCCTAACCCTAACGCTTAACCTTTACCCTAACCGTTAACCCTCACCCTAAATCTTAACACTGACCCTAACCTTAACCTTTAACTCTAAGCCTAACCCTTAACCCTACAGTAAGGAGGACCCTTAATGCTAATGGGATCCCTTATTCCTAACCCTAACGCTACAGCTAAAAATAACCCTAACCTTGGATCCTTAAACCTAACCCCTAACACTTACTTTAACCCCAAACCCTAACCCTAATCCTAAGCATTAAACCTAACCCTATCTCTTAAACCTAACGCTAGCCCTTACCCTAACGCCTAGATCTAACCCTAAATCTAACCTACCGCCTAATCCTATCCTTAAGCCCTAATGCTAACACTAACCCTGAACCCTAAACCTACCCGTAACCCTTAACACTAACCCTATCCGTGAACCTTAACTCTGACCCTAACCATTACCCGCACCCAAGCATTTAACCCTGACCCTAACCCTAATCCTTAATGCTAACCCTAACACTAAACCCTAACCCTAAGCCCAACACTTAACCCTAATCCTATCCCTTAACCCTAACCCTAACCCTAACTCTAATGCTACCCCCTAAACGTAACCCTAACCGTGACCAGTAAACCTAACCCTAACCTCTAACACAAACCATAGCACATAACTCTAACCCTAAAACTAACCCTAACCCTAAACCTAACCCTATACCCTAACTCTTAACCTTAACCCTAAGCGTTAACTCTCACGCTAACCTTTAATCCTAACCCTAATCCTAATCTTCAACCCTAAACCTAACACTTAAACCTAACCCTGTACCAAACCCTAACCCCTCATCTTAACCCTAACCGTAAACCTCAACCCTAAATCAAAGTGTAACCGTTAAATCTAAGAGTAACCTTTAACGATAACCCTATTCCCTAACCCTAAGCCCTCACCCTAACACTAAACTTCATCCTTAACCCTAACCATAATCCTAACCCTAAATCTAATTCTCAGACTTCTTGCTTTCTTAGAGTTTAGAAAGCCTGCAATCCTCCCATGCCATGCGTGAAAGGAGGCTCTACCACTGTGTCCTGCATGAAACCCATGGGCCCATACCCAGAGTATGATAGAGTGGGTTCCCGGGTACAATCCCAGCCCCCTAAACTCCCCCCGCCCGCCTAATGCAGACAGGGCCCGTGCGCTAAGCATAAACAATACCTTTAACAGATAACCCTAACCCTGAACATAACACCCAACCCTGTTCCTATTTCTCCACTTAACACGTAAACCTCACCGTACGCCTAACTTTAACGTCTTATCCTAACGTTAATGCATAACCCATTTCCTGAGAACAACCCCTATCCCATAATTCTAACCCTATCTCCTAGTCATCACTGTGACACCTAATCCCTAACCCTAATTCTAAACCGCTAACCCTAACCGTAACCCTACCTACAACCCTAACAATGACAGTAACCCTTACTTCTAACCCCAACGCTATGCCTAACAAAAACCCTAAACCTTGACCCTAACCCTTCACCCTAACCCCTAAGCCTTACCCTAAACCTTAACCCTAATCCTAATCCTAACCATTAATCCTAACCCTAGCTCTTAAAGCTAACCCTAAACCTTACCCTCACGACTAGA
This sequence comes from Eulemur rufifrons, assembly GCF_041146395.1. Classification (NCBI taxonomy): domain Eukaryota; kingdom Metazoa; phylum Chordata; class Mammalia; order Primates; family Lemuridae; genus Eulemur; species Eulemur rufifrons. The sequence goes on along the minus strand of NC_090992.1, from coordinate 39,534,277 downwards.
CCTAACCCTGACACTAACCTAACACCTAACCCTAACCAGAACCCCTAAAGCTAACCCTGAACCCTATCCCTAACCCTAGCAGTAAATTTTAACCCTAAACCTAAGCCCAACCCATAACCCTAATCCTATCCTTTTACCCTAAATCTAACCCCTAAACCTAACCCCTATACCTCACCCTAACTCTAACCCCAATCCTAATTCTAACCATACCCCTTCATAAAACACTAACTCCTAACCGCTAACCCTAACACTAACCAAAAACCCTAATCACTAATCCCTAACCCTAATGCTTAACCTTTACCCTAACCGTTAACCCTCACCTTAAATCTTAACACTGACCCTAAACTTAACCTTTAACTCTAAGCCTAACCCTTAACCCTACAGTAAGGAAGACCCTTAATGCTAATGGGATCCGTTATTCCTAACCCTAACACTACAGCTAAAAATAACCCTAACCTTGGATCCTTCAACCTAACCCCTAACACTTACTTTAACCCCAAACCCTAACCCTAATCCTAAGCATTAAACCTAACCCTATCTCTTAACCCTAACGCTAGCCCTTACCCTAACGCCTAGATCTAACCCTAAATCTAACCTACCGCCTAATCCTAACCTTAAGCCCTAATGCTAACACTAACCCTGGACCCTAAACCTACCCGTAACCCTTAACACTAACCCTATCCGTGAACCTAAACCCTGACCCTAACCATTACCCGCACCCAAGCATTTAACCCTGACCCTACCCCTAATCCTTAATGCTAACCCTAACACTAAACACTAACCCTAAGCCCAACCCTTATCCCTAATCCTATCCCTTAACCCTAACCCTAACCCTAATGCTACCCCCTAAACGTAACCCTAACCGTGACCAGTAAACCTAACCCTAACCTCTAACACAAACCATAGCACATAACTCTAACCCTAAAACTAACCCTAACCCTAACCCTAACCCTAAACCCTAACTCTTAACCTTAACCCTAAGCGTTAACTCTCACGCTAACCTTTAATCCGAACCCTAATCCTAATCTTCAACCCTAAACCTAACACTTAACCCTAACCCTGTACCAAACCCTAACCCCTCATCTTAACCCTAACTGTAAACCTCAACCCTAAACCAAAGTGTAACCGTTAAATCTAAGAGTAACCTTTAACCCTAACCCTAATCCCTAACCCTAAGCCCTCACCCTAACACTAAACTTCATCCTTAACCCTAACCATAACCCTAACCCTAAATCTAATTCTCAGACTTCTTGCTTTCCTAGAGTTTAGAAAGCCTGCAATCCTCCCACGCCATGCGTGAAAGGAGGCTCTGCCACAGTGTCCTGCATGAAACCCAGAGGCCCATACACTGCGTGCGGTAGAGTGGGTTCCCAGCGACCATCCCAGACACCTAACTTTGCCTCCTAGGGCATACAGGGCCCGTGCCCTAAGCATAAACCCTACCCCTCACCCATAAGCCTAACCCACAACATAACACCTAACCCTGATCCTACTGCTCACCTTAACAGGTAAACCTCACCATAACCCTAACTTTAACCCCATATCTTAACGTTAATGCATGACACCCTGAGAACAAGCCCTAGACCGTCATTATAACCCTACCTCCTAGCTATAACCGTAGCACTTAATCCCTAATTCTGAAATGCCAACCCTAACCTTAACCCGACCAACAACACTAACACTAACCCTAACCTCTTACCCTAACCCTACGCCTAAAAGTAACCCTAACCGTTGATCCTTCATCATAACCCCTAACCTTAACCCTAACCCTTAACCCTATTCCCAATCCTAACCATTAAACAGAACCCTAACTCTTAACCCTAACCCTAACCTTTACCCTAATGCCTAGAGATCTAACCCCAACACTGACCTACAGTTAACACTAACCCCAACCCCTAATGCTAACCTTAAACCTGAACCAAGCTCCTAACCCTTAACCCTAACACTATACCTAACCCCTAAGCCTAACCCCAACTGTTAACCCTCTAACCCTCACCCTGAATCCTAACCCTATCCCTTAACCCTAACCCCTAACCCTAACGCTAACTCCAACCCTAAACCTTACCCTGGCCCCCTAACACAGACTTAACACCTTACCCCTAACACTAACTCTAACCCTAACCACTAATCCCTAGCACCTAGCCCTGACTCGAAACCTAACCCCTAACACGAAAAACCCTAACCCCAACCCCAACCCTAATTCTCACACTACTTCCATTCCCAGAGTGAAGCAAGCCTACAATACAGCCATGCCATGTGTGAGATGAGGCTCCGCCTGAGTCCTGCATGGAGGTCCTGTCCCAAGGCCCACGGAATGATGTTGTGCTTTCGTGGTGAATCCGACCGCACCCCTCTCACCGTAGATTAACCAGGTCCTGTGCCCTTAGACTGACCGCTAAAGCTAAGCCCTACCACCAACGCTAACCCCTGACGCTGAACCTAAGCCTCGAGCCTAAAGCCCAACATTAACTCTAGACCCTTACCCTAAACCTAATCCCTAACCCTAATGCTAACCCCTAAACCTAACCCTAACCGTGAACAGTAAACCTAACCCTAACCCCTAACACAAACCATAGCACATAACTCTAACCCTAAATCTAACCCTAAGCCTAACCGCAAACCCTAACTCTTAACCTTAACCCTAAGCGTTAACTCTCACGCTAACCTTTAATCCTAACCCTAATCTTAATCTTCAACTCTAAACCTAACACTTAACCCTAAACGTCTACCAAACCCTAACCCCTCATCTTAACCCTAACCGTAAACCTCAACCCTAAACCGAACTGTAACCGTTAAACCTAAGAGTAACCTTTAACCCTAACCCTAATCCCTAACCTTAAGCCCTCACCCTAACACTAAACTTCATCCTTAACCCTAACCATAATCCTAACTCTAAATCTAATTCTCAGACTTCTTGCTTTCTTAGAGTTTAGAAAGCCTGCAATCCTCCCATGCCATGCGTGAAAGGAGGCTCTACCACTGTGTCCTGCATGAAACCCATGGGCCCATACCCAGAGTATGATAGAGTGGGTTCCCGGGTACAATCCCAGCCCCCTAAACTCCCCCCGCCCGCCTAATGCAGACAGGGCCCGTGCGCTAAGCATAAACAATACCTTTAACAGATAACCCTAACCCTGAACATAACACCCAACCCTGTTCCTATTTCTCCCCTTAACACGTAAACCTCACCGTGCGCCTAACTTTAACCTCTTATCCTAACGTTAATGCATAACCCATTTCCTGAGAACAACCCCTATCCCATAATTCTAACCCTATCTCCTAGTCATCACTGGAACATCTAATCCCTAACCCTAATTCTAAACCGCTAACCCTAACTGGAACCATACCTACAACCCTAACACTGACAGTAACCCTTACTTCTAACCCCAACGCTATGCCTAACAAAAACCCTAACCCTTCACCCAAACCCCTAAGCCTTACGCTAACCCTTAACCCTAATCCTAATCCTAACCATTAAACCTAACCCTAGCTCTTAAAGCTAACCCTAAACCTTACCCTCACGACTAGACCTAACCCTGACACTAACCTAACACCTAACACTAACCAGAACCCCTAAAGCTAACCCTGAACCCTATCCCTAAACCTAGCAGTAAATTTTAACCCTAAACCTAAGCCCAACCCATAACCCTAATCCTATCCTTTTACCCTAAAACTAACCCCTAAACCTAACCCCTATACCTAACCCTAACTCTAACCCCAGTCCTAATTCTAACCATACCCCTTCATAAAACACGAACTCCTAACCTCTAACCCTAACACTAACCAAAATCCCTAATCACTAATCCCTAACCCTAACGCTTAACCTTTACCCTAACCGTTAACCCTCACCCTAAATCTTAACACTGACCCTAACCTTAACCTTTAACTCTAAGCCTAACCCTTAACCCTACAGTAAGGAAGACCCTTAATGCTAATGGGATCCCTTTTCCCTAACCCTAACACTACAGCTAAAAATAACCCTAACCTTTGATCCTTAAACCTAACCCCTAACACTTACTTTAACCCCAAACCCTAACCCTAATCCTAAGCATTAAACCTAACCCTATCTCTTAACCCTAACCCTAGCCCTTACCCTAACGCTTAGATCTAACCCTAAATCTAACCTACCGCCTAATCCTAACCTTAAGCCCTAATGCTAACTCTAACCCTGAACCCTAAACCTACCCATAACCCTTAACACTAACGCTATCCGTAAACCTTAACCCTGACCCTAACCATTACCCGCACCCAAGCATTTAACCCTGACCCTAACCCTAATCCTTAATGATAACGCTAACACTAAACCCTAACCCTAAGCCCAACACTTAACCATAATACTATCCTTTAACCCTAAGCCTAACCATAACCCCTAACGCTAAACCTAACTCTAACCGCAACCCTAACCCTCAATCTTGAAACTTACCATTAACCCTGACACTAACCCTTAACCCTAACCCTACTCGTAATCCTTATCCATAAGGCTAATACTGAAGCCTAACCCTGTGCCAAACGCTAAACCCAAACCTTAACCCCAACCCTGAATCTTAAACGTAAACCTAACTGTAACTGTTAAACCTAACACTAACATTTAACCCTAACACTTAACCCTAAGACTCCACCCTAACACTAATCTTCATCCCTAAACATTACCATAATCCTACCCCTAAATCTAATTCTCAGACTTCTTGCTTTCTCAGAGTTTAGAAAGCCTACAATCCTCCCATGCCATTAGTTAAAGGGTGCTCTGCCACTGTGTCCTGCATGAAACCCAGGAATCCACACCCAGCGTTCAATAGAGTGTGTTCCCGGGGACAATCCTATCCCCCTAACCCCCGCCCGCCGCCCAGTGCAGACAGGGCCTGTACGCTAAGTATAATCACTGCCCCTAACAGATAACCCTCACCCTGAACATAACACCTAACCATGATCCTATTCCTAAACGTAAACCATAAACCTCCCCGTAATGCTAACTTATCCCCTTAAATTAACGTTAATGCATAACACCCTGAGAAGAAGCCCTATCCCATAATTCTAATCCTAAACCATAGTCATAACCATAACACCTCATCCTTATTTCTAAAATGAAAACCCTAACTTTCACCCTACCACAACCCTAACCCTAACCCTATCCCCTAACCCTAAGCCCTCACCCTATCACTAATCTTCATCCCTAAACCGTGCCGTAATTTTAACCCTAAATCTAATTCTCAGACTTTTTGTTTTCTCAGAGTTTTGAAAGCCTACAATCCTACTAAGCCATGCATGAAAGCCGGCTCTGCCACAGTGTCCGGCATGAAACCGAGAGGCCCATACACTGCGTGGGATAGAGTGTGTTCTCAGCGACCATCACAGACTCCTAACTTCGCCTCCTAGTGCATACAGGGCCCATGCCCTAAGCATAAACCCTACGCGTCACCCATAATCCTAACCCAGAACATAACACCTAACCCTGATCCTACTGCTCACCTCAACACGTAAACCTCACCGTAACCCTAAGTTCAACCCCTTATCTTAACGTTAATGCATGACACCCTGAGAACAAGCCTATACCGTAATTCTAACCCTAACTCCTAGCCATAACCATAACACCTAATCCCTAATTCTGAAACGCCAACCCTAACCTTAACCCTACCAACACTAACCCTAACCCTAACTCTTAACCATAACACTAACCTTTACCCTAATGCCTAGAGATTTAACCCCAACACTGACCTACAGTTACACTAACCCTACCCTCTAATGCTAACCTTAAACCTGAACCATAAACCTAACCCTTAACCCTAACCCTATCCCTAACCCCCTTACCCTAACTCTAACTGTTAACCCTCACCCTAACCCTCAACCCTGACCCTAAACTTAAACCTTAATCCTAACCATGCGTGAGATGAGCCTCTGCCTTTGTCCTGCCTGACAGTTGAAGCCCAACACCCAGGGTACGATGAAGTGGGGACGCAGCCTTGCTCCACATCCACAGTGCCCCGTACGTTAGACAGGGCCCGTGCCCTAACACACACCGTTAAACGTAAGCCCTAACCCTATCACTAAACCAAACCCTTAGTAAGCCCTGAATCTAACTCCTAACAGTAACCCTAATCCCTGACCCTTACTCTTGCCTCTCACCGTAAACCTAAACCCAACCACTAAACATAATCCTAATCTCTAACCCTAACAGTAATCCTAACCCTAATTCTAACCTAAAACCCTAACCCCTAAACCTAATCCTAGTCCCTAACACCTAACCTTACCCTAAACCCAATTCCAATTCTCAGACTTCTTCAATTCAAAAACTTAAAAAAGCCTACAATCCACCAATGCCGTGTCTGAGATGAGGGTCCGCCCCTATGTCCTGCATGACAGGCAGGCTCCAATGCCCAGGGTACTATGGAGTGGGGTCCGGGGGTCTGGAGGCTTGCTAAACTCCAGTTTGGAAGAATTGCTATAGTCATATATAGGGATGCTTACATTTACTGATAGAAAGCAACTATTGGTGTGTGATTTGTAGGCTTGCCTTACTCTAGTTTGGATGAAGAAGCTGAATCATATATAGGAATATTAGCTTTGAGTTAGAGGAAGCATCTATGGGGGGTGCTTTTTTGGCTTGTTAAACTCTGGTTTGGAAGAAGTTCGAGAGTCTTATATAGGAACAATATCATTCATTCAGAGAAAGCAATTATAGGGAGTTGGTTTGTAGGCTTGCTAAGCTCTAGTTTGGAGGAAGGCGAGAGTCATATATAGGAACGCTTACATTCACATAAAGCGTCTACGGGGGGACGGTTTCTAGGCTTCCTAAACTCTAGCTTGGAAAAAGAGGACAGTTATGTATAGGAACTCTCGGCGGGGGATTTGTGGCATTGCTAAAATCTTAGATTGGAAAAGTTGCGAGAGTCATACATAGGAATGTTAACATTCACTCAATGAAAGCAACTATAAGGGGTGCTTTCCAGGCTGGCTACACTCTAATTTGGAAAAAGTGCGACAGTCATATATAGGAAGGCTTATATTCACTCAGACAAAGCAATTATGTGTAGGTGTATAGTAGGCATGCTAACTCTAGTTTGGAAAATTTCGAGAGCCATGTATAGGAAAGCTTACAGTAACTTAGAGAAAGCAATGAACGGGGGTGGATTGTAGGCTTGCTAAACTCTAGTTTGGAGGAAGTGCCATAGTCCTATATAGGAACGCTTAAATTCGTTCAGAGAAAACAGCTGTCGGGGATTGGTTTGTAGACATAACTCAAGTTTGGAAGAAGTGCGAGACATGTATAGGAATGTTTACATTGACTCAAAGAAAGCAACTATGGGGGAGTGTTATTTTGGCATGCCAGATGCTAGTTAGGAAGAAGTACAAGACTCATATATAGGAACGCTTACATTCACACACCGAGAGCAACTACGGAGTAGTGTCAGGTAGACATGTTAAAGTCTAGCTTGGGAGAAGTTCCAGAGTCCTATATAGGAAAGGTAACAGCCACTTTGAAAAAGCAAGTCTTGGCGGGTGGTTTGTAGGCCTGCAAAACCCTGTTTTGGTTGAAGTGTGAGAGTCATATATGAGAACGCTTACATTCCCTCAGAGAAAGCAACGATGGAGTTGTTTGTAGGCTTACTAAACTGCAGTTTGGAAGAAGCACGAGAATCACATATAGGAACACATACATTTTGACGCACTGAAAGTAACTATGGGGTGGTGTTTTATAGGCATGCTAAACTCTAGTTTGGACGAAGTTTGAGAATCACATATAAGAAAGCTTAGAGTCACTTAGAGAAAGCAAATCTCTGGGTGTGGAATGTAGGCCTGCTAAACTCTATTTTGGTTGAAGTGTGAGAGTCATATATGGGAACGCTTACATTCACTCAGAGAAAACAACGTTTGGGTGGTGGTTTGTAGTGCATACTAAACTGTAGTTTGGAAGAAGTACGAGAGTCCTATATAGGAACACTTACATTCACGCAGAGAAAGCACTTATGGCGTCAGGTTTTGTAGGCATGCTAAACTGCAGTTTGGAAGAAGTTGGAGAACCTTATACAGGAATGATTACCATCACCTAGGGAAAGGAACTCTCGGGAGATTGTTTGTACACATGCTAAGCTCTAATTTGGATGAAGTGTGAGAGTCAAACATGGGACCGCTTACATTCCCTCAGAGAAACAACATTGGGCTGGTTTTTGTAGGCATACTAATTAGTTTGGAAGAAGTACGAGAATGATATTTGGGAACGCTTACATTCACCCAGAGAAAGCAACTACGGGGTGGTGTTTTGTAAGCATGCTATAGTTTGGAAGAAGTTCTAAACCTGAACAGTCACTTAGAGAAAGCAACTCTTGGTGGGTGATTTTTAGGTCTGCTAAATTGTATTTTGAAAGAAGTACCAGAGTCATATATACTAATGCTTACATTCATGCAAAGAAAAAACTATGGGGTGATGTTTTGTGGGCATGTTAACCTGTAGTTTGGAAGAAGTTGGAGAGTCTTATTTAGGAAAGCTTACAGTCACCTAGAGAAAGCAACTCTCGGGAGATCCTTTCTTGGCCTGCTAAACTCTACTTTGCATCAATTGTGAGAGTCAAACATGGGAATGCTTTCATTCATTCAGAGAACGCAACGTTTGGGTGGTGGTTTGTAGGCATTCTAAACTGTATTTTGGAGGAAGTACGAGAGTCATATATCTGAAGGCTTACATTCAGGCATAGACAGCAACTCTGGGGTCGTATTTTGTTGGCATGCTAAACTGTGGTTTGGAAGAAGTTCGAGAGTCTTATATAGGAAAGATTACAGCGACACAGAGAAAACAGCTCTCGGAAGTTTATTGGTAGGCCTGCTAAACTCTAATTTGGATGAAATGTGAGAACGCTTGCATTCATTGACTCAGAGAAAGAAACATTATCGTGATGGTTTGAAGGCATAATAACTGTCGTTGGGAAGAAGTAGGAGAGTCATATATATGAACGGTTACATTCACGCAGAGAAAGCAACTGTGGGGTGGCGCAGGTATGCATGTTAATCTGTAGTTTGGAGGAAGTGCAAGAGTCATATCTGGGGAAAATTACAGTCACTTAGAGAAAGGAACCATCTTGGGCTGGTTTGTAGATCTGCTAAATTCTATTTTGGAAACAGAGTGTGAGTCATATATGGGAACGCTTATGTTCACTCAGAGAAAGCAACCACGGTGTGGTGTTTTGTTGGCATGGTGTAGTTTGAAAGAAGTTGGAGATTCTTATATAGGAAAGTTTACAGTCACCTAGAGAAAGCAACTCACGGGGTGTGGTTTGTAGGCCTGCTAAACTCTAATTTAGATGAAGTGAGAGAGGCATATATATGAACGCTTATATTGATGCAGAGAAAGTAACTATGGGGTGGTGTTTTGTAGGCATGCTAAAATATAATTTGGAAGAAGTTCGAAAGCAGACAGTCACTTAGAGAAAGCAACTCTCGGCGGTTCATTTTTCGGTCTGCTAAATTGTATTTTGAAAGAAGTACCAGAGTCATATATACAAACGCTTACATTCATGCAGAGAAAGCAACTGTGGGGTGGTGTTTTCTAGGCATGCTAAACTCTAGTTTGGACGAAGTTTGAGAATCACATATAAGAAAGCTTAGAGTCACTTAGAGAAAGCAAATCTCTGGGTGTGGAATGTAGGCGTGCTAAACTCTATTTTGGTTTCAGAGTGAGAGTCATATATGGGAAGGCTTACATTCACTCAGAGAAAGCTACGATGATGTGGTGGTTTGTAGGCATACTAAACTCTAGTTTGGAAGAAGTAGGAGAATGATATATGGGAACACTTACATTCATGCAGAGAAAGCAATTATGGGGTGGATTTTTTGTAGCCATGCTAATCTCTATTTTGCAAGAAGTTAAAGAGTAATATATAGGAAAACGTACCGTCATTTATAGAAACCAACTTTCGGGGGATGGTTTGTAGGCCTGCAAAACTCTACTTTGGAAGAAGGGGGAGAGTCATATCGGGGACTGCGTACATTCACTCAGAGAAATCAACGATGGGGTTGTGGTTTGTAGGCATACTAAACTCTAGTTTGGAAGAAGGACGAGAATCATATATAGGAACGCTTACATTCATGCAGAGAAAGCAACTATGGAGTGATGTTTGTATGCCTACTAAACTATAGTTTGGGGGATGTTCGAGAGTCATATCTGGGAAGTTTACAGTCATTTAGAGAAAGCAACTCTTGGGGGGGTTGTTCGTAGGCCTGCTAAACTCTATTTTCAATGAAGTGTTAGAATCATATACAGGAACGCTTACATTCACTCAGAGAAAGCAACGTTGGGGTGGCCGTTTTTGAGCATACTGAACTCTACTTTGGTAGAGGTACGAGAGACATATATAGGAACGCTTACATTAACACAGAGAAAGCAAATATGGGGTGCTGTAGTGCAGGCATGCTAAACTATAGATTGGAAGAAGTTCGAAAGCTGACAGTCATTTACAGAAAGCAACTCTTGGCGGGTGATTTTTAGGTCTGCTAAATTGTATTTTGAAAGACGTACCAGAGTCATATAGACAAACGCTTACATTCATGCAGAGAAAGAAACTATGGGGTGATGTGTTGTTGGCATGCTAAACTGCAGTTTGGAAGGATTTCGAGAGTGTTATATAGGATAACTTACAGTCACCTAGAGAAAGCAACACTCGGGACAGCTTTGCAAGCCTGTAAACACTAATTAGCAGCAATTGTGAGAGTCAAACATGGGAACGCTTACAATCACTCAGAGAACACAACGTTTGGGTGGTGATTTGTAGGCATCATAACTGTAGTTTGGAAGAAGTAGGAGAGTCATATATATGAACGGTTACATTCACGCAGAGAAAGCAACTGATGGGTGGCGTATGTACGCATGTTAATGTATACTTTGGAGGAAGTTCGAGAGTCCTATCTGGGGAAAATTGCAGTCACTTAGAGAAAGCAACCATCGGGGGCCGTTTTGTAGATCTGCTAAATTCTATTTTGGAAGAAGAAAGTCATATGTGGGAACGCTTATGTTCACTCAGAGAAATCAACGATGGGGCAGTGTTTCGTTGGCATGCTAAACTGTAGTTTGGAAGAAGTTCGCGAGTCTTATATAAGAAAGCTTACAGTCACCTAGAGAAAGTAACTCTCGGCAGATTGTTTCTAAGCGTGCTAAACTCTAATTTGCATCAATTGTGAGAGTCAAACATGGGAACGCTTACATTCACTCAGAGAACGCAACGTTTGGGTGGTGGTTTGTAAGCATTCTCAACTGTATTTTGGAGGAAGTAGGAGAGTCATATATACGAATGCTTACATTCACGCAGAGAAAGCAACTCTGGGGTCGTATTTTGTTGGCATGCTAAACTGTGGTTTGGAAGAAGTTCGAGAGCCTTATATAGGAAAGATTACACTGACACAGAGAAAACAACTCTCTGTAGTTTGTTGGTAGGTCTGCTAAACTGTAATTTGGATGAAGTGTGAGAACGCTTGCATTAGCTCAGAGAAAGAACTTTGTCGTGGTGGTTTGTAGGAATAACAACTGTAGTTCGAAGAAGTAGGAGAGTCATATATGAACGGTTACATTCACGCAGAGAAAGCAATTGTGGGGTGGTGTATGTAATCATCATAATCTGTAGTTTGGAGGAAGTTCGAGAGTCATATCTGGGGAAAATTAGAGTCACGTAGAGAAAGGAACCATCTTGGGCTGGTGTGTAGGTCTGCTAAATTCTATTTTGGAAAAAGAGTGAGAGTCATATATGGGAACGCTTATGTTCACTCAGAGAAATCAATGATGGGGCGCTGTATTGTTGGCATGCCAAACTGTAGTTTGGAAGAAGTTCGAGAGTCTTATATAGGAAAGTTTACAGTCACCTAGAGAAAGCAACTCACAGGAGGTGGTTTGTAGGCCGCTAAACTCTAATTTGGATGAAGTGAAAGAGGCATACATGGATATGCTTCATTCACTCAGAGAAAGGTAAGTTGGAGTGGCGGTTTTTAGGTATACTAAACTCCAGTTTGGAAGAAGTACGAGAGTCATATATATGAACGCTTATATGGGCGCAGAGAAAGCAACTATGGGGTGGTGTTTTGTAGGCATGCTAAAATATAATTTGGAAGAAGTTCGAAAGCAGACAGTCACTTAGAGAAAGCAACTCTTGGCGGTGGATTTTTAGGTCTGCTAAATTGTATTTTGAAAGAAGTACCAGTGTCATATATAAGAACGCTTACATTCATGCAGAGAAAGCATCTGTGGGGTGGTGTATTGTAGGCATGCTAAAATCTAGTTTGGACGAAGTTTGAGAATCACATATAAGAAAGCTTAGAGTCACTTAGAGAAAGCAAATCTCTGGTTGTGGAATGTAGGCGTGCTAAACTCTATCGTGGTTTAAGACTGAGCGTCATATATGGAAAGGATTACATTCACTCAGAGAAAGCAACGATGGTGTGGTGGTTTGTAGGCATACTAAACTCTAGTTTGGAAGAAGTAGGAGAATGATATATGGGAACGCTTACATTCATGCAGAGAAAGCAATTATGCGGTGGATTTTTTGCACCCATGCTAATCTCTAGTTTGGAAGAAGTTATATAGGAAAGCGTACACTCATTTATAGAAACCAATTTACGGGGGATGGATGGTAGGCCTGCAAAACTCTACTTTGGAAGAAGGGGGAGAGTCATATTGGGGACCACGTACATTGACTCAGAGAAATCAAGGATGGGGTTGTGTTTTGTAGGCATACTAAACTCTAGTTTGGAGGAAGTACGAGAATCATATATAGGAACGCTTACATTCATGCAGAGAAAGCAACTATGGAGTGATGTTTGTATGCCTACTAAACTATAGTTTGGAGGATGTTCGAGAGTCATATCTGGGAAGCTTACAGTCATTTAGAGAAAGCAACTCTCTGGGGGTGGTTCGTAGGCCTGCTAAACTCTATTTTCAATGAAGTGTTAGAATCATATACAGGAACGCTTACATTCACTCAGAGAAAGCAACGTTGGGGTGGTGGTTTGTAGGTATACTAACCTGTAATTTGGAAGAAGCAAAAGAATCACATATAGAACCGCTTACATTCATGCACTGAAAGCCACTATGGGTTCGTGTTTTTAGGCATGCTAAACTGTAGTTTGGAAGAAGTTCGAAAGCTGTCACTTAGAGAAAGAAACTCTCTGCGTGTGATTTTTAGGTCTGCTAAATTGTGTTTTGAAATAAGTACCAGAATCATAGTTACAAACGGTTACATTCATGCAGAGAAAGAAACTATGGGGTGATGTTTTGTGGGCATGCTAAACTGCCCACAAAACTCCTAAGAAGTTCGAGAGTCTTATATAGGAAAGCTTACAGTCACCTAGAGAAAGCAACTCTCGGGAGATGGTTTCTAAGCCTGCTAAACTAATTTGCACCGATTGTTAAAGTCAAACATGGGAAGGTTTACATCCACTCAGAACGCAACGTTTGGGTTGTGGTTTGTGGCCATAATAACTGTAGTTCGGAAAAAGTAGGAAAGTCATATATATGAACGGTTACATTCACGCAGAGAAAGCAACTGTTGGGTACCGTATGTACGCGTGCTAATCTATAGTTTGGAGGAAATTCGAGAGTCATATCTAGGGAAAATTACAGTCACATAGCTAAATCAACCATCGGGGACTGGTTTGTAGGTCTGCTAAATTCTATTTTGGAAAAAGAGATTCATATAAGGGAATGCTTATGTTCACTCAGAGACAGCAACGATCCGGTGGTGTATTGTTGGCATGCTAAACTGTAGTTTGGAAGAAGTTCGAGAGTTTTATATAGGAAAGCTTACATTCACCTAGAGAAAGCAACTTTCAGGATGTGGTTTATAGGCCTGGTGAACTCTAATTTGGATCAAGTGTGAGAGTCATACATACGAGTTCCAAAATACAGTTTAGTATGCCTACAAACCACCAGCCCAACATTGCTTTCTCTGAGTGGATATAGGCTTTCCCTTATATGAATCTCGGACTGCTTTCAAAATGCAATTTACCGGACCTACAAAACACCGCCTGAGAGTTGCTTTCTCTCACTATAAGCTTTCCTATATATGACTTTGGAACATAGTTTAGCATGCCAACAAAAGGCCACCCCATAGTTTGCGTGAATGTAAGTGTTCCTATGCATCACGCTCGTACTTCTTCCAAAGTATAGTACACCTACAAACCACCTCCCCAACTTTGCTTTTTCTGAGTGAATGTAAGCATTCTTTTATTCTCGTACTTCCTCCAAACTCCAGTTTAGTGTGACTAAAAACCACCACCGCAACCCTGCTTTCTCTGAGTGAATGTTAGCGTTCCCGTTTATGATTCACACTTCATCCAAAATAGAATTTAGCAGAACTACAAACCGGCCCCCAAGGGTTGCTTTCTCTATGAGACTGTAAGCTTTCCTATTACTCTTAACTTCTTCGCAACTAGAGATTTGCATGCCTACAAAACACCACCCCATAGTTGCCCTCTCTGCGTGAATGTAAGCACTTGTATATATGACTCTGCTACTTCTTCCAAAATACAGTTTAGTATGCTTACAAACAACCAACCAAACGTTGCGTTCTCTGAGAGAATGTTAGCGTTCCCAAGTATGACTGTTCCAAATGATGCAAAGTAGAGTTTAGCAGGCTTACAAACTATCTCTCGAAAGTTGCTTCCTCTGGGGGACTGTAAGCTTTCCTATAAAAGACTGTCGAACTTCTTCGAAACTACATTTCAGCACGCCAACAAAACATCACCACATAGTTTCTTTCTCAGCATAAATATAAGTGATTTTATATATGACTCTGGTACTTCTTTCAAAATACAATTTAGCAGACCTCTAAATCAACCGCCGAGAGTTGCCTTCTCTAAGTCACTGTCAGCTTTCGAACTTCTTCCAAATTATATTTTAGCAGGCCTACAAAACACCACCCCATAGTGGCCCTCTCTGGGTGAATGTAAGCGCTCATATATATGACTCTGCTACTTCCAAAATACCGTTTAGTATGCTTACAAACAACCACCCAAAAGTTAAGTTCTCTGAGAGAATGTTAGCGTTCCCAAGTATGACTGTTCCAAATGATGCAAAGTACAGTTTAGCAGGCTTACAAACTATCTCTCGAAAGTTGCTTCCTCTAGGGGACTGTAAGGTTTCCTATAAAAGACTGTCGAACTTCTTCGAAACTACATTTCAGCACGCCAACAAAACATCACCACATAGTTTTTCTCAGCATAAATGTAAGAGATTTTATATATGACTCTGGTACTTCTTTCAAAATACAATTTAGCAGACCTCAAAATCAACCGCCAAGAGTTGCATACTCTAAGTCACTGTCAGCTTTCGAACTTCTTCCAAATTATATTTTAGCATGCCTACAAAACACCACCCCATAGTTGCTTTCTCTGCGTCCATATAAGCGTTCATATATATGACTCTCGTACTTCTTCCAAACTGGAGTTTAGTATACCTAAAAACCGGCACCACAAATTACCTTTCTCTGAGTGAATGAAGTGTATCCATGTATGCCTCTTTCACTTCATCCAAATTAGAGTTTAGTGGCCCACAAACCACCTCCTGTGAGTTGCATTCTCTAGGTGACTGTAAACTTTCCTATATAAGACTCTCGAACTTCTTCCAAACTACAGTTTAGCATGCCAACAATACAGCGCCCCATCATTGATTTCTCTGAGTGAACATAAGCGTTCCCATATATGACTCTCACTCTTTTTCCAAAATAGAATTTAGCAGACCTACACAACACCCGATGGTTCCAATTCTCTACGTGACTCTAATTTTTCCCACATATGACTCTCGAACTTTCTCCAAACTATAGATTATGATGATTACATAGGCCACCCCACAGTTGCTTTCTCTGCGTGAATGTAACCGTTCATATATGACTCTCCTTCTTTTAAACTACAGCATTTATTCCTACAAACCATCACGACAACGTTCTTTCTCTGAGTGAATGCAAGCATTCTCACACTTCATCCAAATTACAGTTTAGCAGACCTACCAACAAACTACAGAGAGTGGTTTTTCTCAGTGTCACTGTAATCTTTCTTATGTAAGGCTCTCGAACTTCTTCCAAACCACAGTTTAGCATGCCAACAAAATACGACCCCAGAGTTGCTTTCTCTGCGTGAATGTAAGCATTCGTATATATGAGTCTCCTACTTCCTCCAAAATACAGTTTAGAATGCTTAAAAACCACCACCCAAACGTTGCGTTCTCTGAGTGAATGTAAGCGTTCCCATGTTTGACTCTCACAATTGATGCAAATTAGAATTTAGCATGCTTAGAAACAATGTCCCGAGAGTTGCTTTCTCTAGGTGACTGTAATTTTCCCCAGATATGACTCTCGCACTTCCTCCAAACTACAGATTAGCATGCATACACACGCCACCCAACAGTTGCTTTCTCTGCGTGAATGTAACCGTTCATATATATGACTCTCCTACTTCTTCTGAACTACAGTTATTATGCCTACAAACCACCACCCAAACGTTGTGTTCTCTGAGTGAATGTAAGCGTTCCAAAGTTTGACTCTCACAATTGCTGCTAGTTAGAGTTTAGCAGGCTTGCAAAGCTCTCCTGAGTGTTGCTTTCTCTAGGTGACTGTAAGCTATCCAAATAACACTCTCGAACTCCTTCCAAACTGCAGTTTAGCATCCCCACAACACATCACCCCATATTTTCTTTCTACGCATGAATGTAAGCGTTTGTATATAAGACTCTGACACGTCTTTCAAAATACAATTTAGCAGACCTAAAAATCACCCGCCAAGAGTTGCTTTCTCTAAGTGACTGTCAGCTTTCGAACTTCTTCCAATCTATAGTTTAGCATGCCTGCACTACAGCACCCCGTATTTGCTTTCTCTGTGTTAATGTAAGCGTTCGTATTTATGTCTCTCGTACCTCTTCCAAAGTAGAGTTTAGTATGCTCAAAAACGGCCACCCCAACGTTGCTTTCTCTGAGTGAATGTAAGCGTTCCTGTATATGATTTTAACACTTCATTGAAAATAGAGTTTAACAGGCCTACGAACCACCCCCCAAGAGTTACATCCTCCAAACTATAGTTTAGTAGGCATACAAACATCACTCCATAGTTGCTTTCTCTGCGTGAATGTAACCGTTCATATATATGACTTTCCTACTTCTTCCGAACTACAGTTATTATGGCCACAAACTACAACCCAAACCTTGCGTTCTGAGTGGATGTAAACCTTCCCATATTTGACTTTAACAGTTGGTGCAAATTAGCAGGCTTAGAAACCATCTCCCGAGAGTTGCTCTCTCTAGGTGACTGTAAGCTTTGCTATATAAGATTCTAAACTTCCTCCAAACTATAGTTTAGTAGGCATAAAAACATCACTCCATAGTTGCTTTCTCTGCATGAATGTAAGCGTTCCTATATATGATTCTCGTACTTCCTCCAAACTAGAGTTTAGTATGCCTACAAAACACAAGCCCATCCTTGATTTCTCTGAGTCAATGTACGTGGTCCCCAATATGACTCTCTCACTTCTTCCAAAGTAGAGTTTTGCAGGCCTACCGTCCATCCCCCGAAAGTTGGTTTCTATAAATGACTGTACGCTTTCCTATATAACTTCTTCCAAACTAGAGATTAGCATGGGTACAAAAACCCACCCCATAATTGCTTTCTCTGCATGAATGTAAGCATTCCCAAATATCATTTTCCTACTTCTTCCAAACTAGAGTTTAGTATGCCTACAAACCACCACATCAGCGTTGCTTTCTCTGAGTGAATGTAACCCTTTCCATATATGACTCTCAATCTTAAACCAAAATAGAATTTAGCACGCCTACATTCCACAACCAGAAATTTGCATTCCCTAAGAGACTCTAAGCTTTCTTATATGTGATTCTCAAACTTCGTCCAAACTAGAGTTTAGCACGCCTAGAAAACACCACCCCACAGTTGCTTTCTCTGCATGAATGTAAGCGTTTGTATATATGACACTGGTACTTCTTTCAAAATACAATTTAGCAGTCCTAAAAATCTACCGCCAAGAGTTGCTTTCTCTGACTGTCTGCTTTCGAACTTCTTCCAAACTATATTTTAGCATGCCAACAAAACACCACCCCATAGTTGCTTTCTCTGCGTCCATATAAGCGTTCATATATATGTCTCTCGTACTTCTTCCAAACTGGAGTTTAGTATACCTAAAAACCGGCACCACAATTTACCTTTCTCTGAGTGAATGAAGCGTATCCATGTATGCCTCTTTCACTTCATCCAAATTAGAGTTTAGCGGCCTACAAACCACTTCCTGTGAGTTGCTTTCTCTAGGTGACTGTAAACTTTCCTATATAAGACTCTCGAACTTCTTCCAAACTACAGTTTGGCATGCCAACAATACAGCGCCCCATCGTTGATTTCTCTGGGTGAACATAAGCGTTCCCATATATGACTCTCACTCTTTTTCCAAAATAGAATTTAACAGACCTACACACCAGCCCCCGATGGTTCCTTTCTCTAAGTGACTCTAATTTTCCCCAGATATGACTCTCGAACTTCCTCCAAACTACAGATTATGATGATTACATACACCACCCCACAATTGCTTTCTCTGCGTGAATGTAACCGTTCATATATGACTCTCCTACTTCTTCGAACTACAGTTGTTATTCCTACAAACCACCACGACAAAGTTCTTTCTCTGAGTGAATGCAAGCGTTCTCACACTTCATCCAAATTACAGTTTAGCAGACCTACCAACAAACTACAGAGAGTTGTTTTCTCTGTGTCAGTGTAATCTTTCCTATATAAGGCTCTCGAACTTCTTCCAAACCACAGTTTAGCATGCCAACAAAATACGACCCCAGAGTTGCTTTCTCTGCGTGAATGTAAGCATTCGTATATATGACTCTCCTACTTCCTCCAAAATACAGTTTAGAATGCTTACAAACCACCACCCAAACGTTGCGTTCTCTGAGTGAATGTAAGCGTTCCCATGTTTGACTCTCACAATTGATGCAAATTAGAGTTTAGCATGCTTAGAAACAATCTGTCGAGAGTTACTTTCTCTAGGTGACTGTAAGCTTTCTTATATAAGACTCGCGAACTTCTTCCAAACTACAGTTTAGCATGCCAACGAAACACTGCCCCATCGTTGATTTCTCTGAGTGAACATAAGCGTTCCCACATATGACTTTCTTCTTCCAAAATAGAATTTAGCAGATCTACAAAACGGCCCCCGATGGTTGCTTTCTCTAAGTGACTGCAATTTTCCCCAGATAGGACTCTCGAACTTCCTCCAAAGTATACATTAACATGCGTACATACGCCACCCAACAGTTGCTTTCTCTGCGTGAATGTAACCGTTCATATATATGACTCTCCTACTTCTTCCAAACTACAGTTATGATGCCTACAAATCACCACCCAAACGTTGTGTTCTCTGAGTGAATGTAAGCGTTCCCATGTTTGACTCTCACAATTGCTGCTAATTAGTGTTTACAGGCTTGCAAAGCTGTCCCGAGTGTTGCTTTCTCTAGGTGACTGTAAGTTATCCTATATAACACTCTCGAACTCCTTCCAAACTGCAGTTTAGCATCCCCACAACACATCACCCCATAGTTTCTTTCTCTGCATGAATGTAAGCGTTTGTCTATATGACTCTGGTACGTCTTTCAAAATACAATTTAGCAGACCTAAAAATCACCCGCCAAGAGTTGCTTTCTGTAAATGACTGTCAGCTTTCGAACTTCTTCCAATCTATAGTTTAGCATGCCTGCACTACAGCACCCCGTATTTGCTTTCTCTGTGTTAATGAAAGCGTTCCTGTATATGTCTCTCGTACCTCTTCCAAAGTAGAGTTCAGTATGCTCAAAAACGGCCACCCCAACGTTGCTTTCTCTGAGTGAATGTAAGCGTTCCTGTATATGATTCTAACACTTCATTGAAAATAGAGTTTAGCAGGCCTACGAACCACCCCCCCAAGAGTTGCTTTCTCTAAATGACTGTAAGCATCCCAGATATGACTCTCGAACATCCCCCAAACTATAGTTTAGTAGGCATACAAACATCACTCCATAGTTGCTTTCTCTGCATGAATGTAAGCGTTCCTATATATGATTCTCGTACTTCTTCCAAACTAGAGTTTAGTATGCCTACAAACCACAACCCCATCGTTGATTTCTCTGAGTGAATGTACGCAGTCCCCAAAATGACTCTCCCCCTTCTTCCAAAGTAGAGTTTTGCAGGCCTACAAACCATCCCCCGAAAGTTGGTTTCTATAAATGACGGTACGCTTTCCTATATATTACTCTTTAACTTCTTGCAAAATAGAGATTAGCATGGCTACAAAAAATCCACCCCATAATTGCTTTCTCTGCATGAATGTAAGTGTTCCCATATATCATTCTCCTACTTCTTCCAAACTAGAGTTTAGTATGCCTACAAACCACCACATCATCGTAGCTTTCTCTGAGTGAATGTAAGCCTTCCCATATATGACTCTCACTCTGAAACCAAAATAGAGTTTAGCATGCCTACATTCCACACCCAGAGATTTGCTTTCTCTAAGTGACTCTAAGCTTTCTTATATGTGATTCTCAAACTTCGTCCAAACTAGAGTTTAGCATGCCTAGAAAACACCACCCCACAGTTGCTTTCTCTGCATGAATGTAAGCGTTTGTATATATGACTCTGGTACTTCTTTCAAAATACAATTTAGCAGACCGAAAAATGAACTGCCGAGAGTTGCTTTCTCTAAGTGACTGTCTGCTTTCGAACTTCTTCCAAATTATATTTTAGCATGCCTACAAAACACCACCCCATAGTTACTTTCTCTGCATCAATATAAGCGTTCATATATATGCCTCTCTCACTTCATCTAAATTAGAGTTTAGCAGGCCTACAAACCATGCCCCGTGAGTTGCTTTCTCTAGGTGACTGTAAACTTTCCTATATAAGAATCTCCAACTTCTTTCAAACTACACCATGCCAACAAAACACCACACCGTGGTTGCTTTCTCTGAGTGAACATAAGCGTTCCCATATATGACTCACACTCTGTTTCCAAAATAGAATTTAGCAGATCTACAAACCAGCCCAAGATGGTTCCTTTCTCTAAGTGACTGTAATTTTCCCCAGATATGACTCTCGCACTTCCTCCAACTACAGATTAACATGCATACCTGCGCCACCCCACAGTTACTTTCTCTGCGTGAATGTAACCGTTCATATATATGACTCTCCTACTTCTTCCCAACGACAGTTATTATGCCTTCAAACCATCACGATAATGTTTCTTTCTCTGAGTCAATGAATGCAAGCGTTCTCACATTTCATCCAAATTAGAGTTTAGCAGGCCTACCAATAAACTTCCGAGAGTTGTTTTCTCTGTGTCGCTGTAATCTTTCCTATATAAGACGCTTGAACTTCTTCCAAACCACAGTTTAGCATGCCAACAAAATACGACCCCAGAGTGGCTTTCTCTGCCTGAATGTAAGCGTTCATATATATGACTCTCGTACTTCCTCCAAAATACAGTTTAGAATGCCTACAAACCACCACCCAAACGTTGCGTTCTCTGAATGAATGAAAGCATTCCCATGTTTGACTCTCACAATTGATGCAAAGTAGAGTTTAGCAGGCCAAGAAAGGATCTCCCGAGAGTTGCTTTCTCTAGGTGACTGTAAGCTTTCCTAAATAAGACTCTCCAACTTCGTCCAAACTACAGGTTAACATGCCCACAAAACATCACCCCATAGTTTTTTCTTTGCATGAATGTAAGCATTAGTATATATGACTCTGGTACTTCTTTCAAAATACAATTTAGCAGACCTAAAAATCACCCACCAAGAGTTGCTTTCTCTAAGTGACTGTTCAGGTTTAGAACTTCTTCCAAACTATAGCATGCTTACAAAACACCACCCCGTAGTTGCTTTCTCTGGGTGAATGTAAACGTTCCCAAATATCATTCTCGTACTTCTTCCAAACTATTTAGTATGCCTACAAAAACCAGCCCAATGTTGTTTCTCTGAGGGAATGTAAGCGTTCCCATGTTTGACTCTCACACTTCATCCAAATTAGAGTTTAGCATGTGTACAAACAATCTCCCGAGAGTTGCTTTCCCTAGGTGATGGTAATCATTCCTGTATAAGGTTCTCCAACTTCTTCCAAACTGCAGTTTAGCATGCCTACAAAACCTGACGCCATAAGTGCTTTCTCTGCGTGAATGTAAGTGTTCCTATATAGGACTCTCGTACTTCTTCCAAACTACAGTTTAGTATGCCCTACAAACCACCACCCAAACGTTGTTTTCTCTGAGTGAATGTAAGCGTTCCCATATATGACTCTCACACTTCAACCAAAATAGAGTTTAGCAGGCCTACATTCCACACCCAGAGAGTTGTTTTCTCTACGTGACTGTAAACTTTCCTATATATGACTCTCAAACTTCGTCCAAACTAGAGTTTTGCAAGCCTACAAAACACCACCCAATAGTTGTTTTCGGTGCCGGAATGTAAGTGGCTCTACATGTGATTCTCTTGCTTCTTCCAAATTACAGGTTAGTATGCCTAGGAACCACAACCACGACGTTGCTTTCACTGAGTTCCCATATATTATTCTAACACTTCATTGAAAATAGAGTTTAGCAGGCCTACGAAACACCCCCCGAGAGTTGCTTTCTCTAAGTGACTGTAAGCTTCCCAGATATGACTCTCGAACTTCCTCCAAACTATATTTTAGTAGGCATACAAACATCACTCCATAGTTGCTTTCTCTGCGTGAAGGTAAGCGTTCCTATATACGATTCTCGTACTTCTTCCAAACTAGAGTTGACTATGCCTACAAATCACAATCCCATCATTGATTTCTCTGAGTGAATGCACGCGGTCCACAATATGACTCTCCCCCTTCTTCCAAACTGGAGTTTTGCAGGTGTACAAAACATCCCCCGAGAGTTGGTTTCTATGACTGTAACCTTTCCTCTATATTACTCCTTAACTTCTTCCAAACTAGAGATTAGCATGGCTACAAAAACGCCACGCCATAATTGCTTTCTCTACGTGAATGTAAGCGTTCTCATATATCATTCTCCCACTTCTTCCAAACTAGAGTTTAGTATGCCTACAAACCACCACGTCGTCGTTGCTTTCTCTGAGGGAATGTAAGCCTTCCCATATATGACTCTCACTCTTAAACCAAAATAGAGTTTAGCAGGCCTACTTTCCACACCCAGAGATTTGCTTTCTCTAAGTGACTGTAAGCTTTCTTATATGTGATTCTCAAACTTCGTCCAAACTAGAGTTTAGCATGCCTATAAAACACCACCCCATAGTTACTTTCAGTGCGTCAAAATGTATGTGTTCCTATATGTGATTCTCGTGCTTCTTCCAAACTGCAGTTTAGTAAGCCTACAAACAACCCCATCGTTGCTTTCTCTGAGGGAATGTAAGCGTTCTCATATATGACTCTCACACTTCAACCAAAACAGGGTTTTGCAGGCCTACAAACCACCCGCCAAGACTTGCTTTTTCAAAGTGGCTGTTACCTTTCCTATATAGGACTCTGGAACTTCTCCCAAGCTAGACTTTAACATGTCTACCTGACACTACTCCGTAGTTGCTCTCGGTGTGTGAATGTAAGCGTTCCTATATATGAGTCTTGTACTTCTTCCTAACTAGCATCTGGCATGCCAAAATAACACTCCCCCATAGTTGCTTTCTTTGAGTCAATGTAAACATTCCTATATATGTCTCTCGCACTTCTTCCAAACTTGAGTTATGTCTACAAACCAATCCCCGACAGCTGTTTTCTCTGAACAAATTTAAGCGTTCCTATATAGGACTATGGCACTTCCTCCAAACTAGAGTTTAGCAAGCCTACACTCCACCCCCGTTCGTTGCTTTCTCTAAGTTACTGTAAGCTTTCCTATACATGGCTCTCGAAATTTTCCAAACTAGAGTTAGCATGCCTACTATACACCTACACATAATTGCTTTGTCTGAGTGAATATAAGCCTTCCTATATATGACTGTCGCACTTTTTCCAAATTAGAGTGTAGCCAGCCTGGAAAGCACCCCTTATAGTTGCTTTCATTGAGTGAATGTTAATATTCCTATGTATGACTCTCGCAACTTTTCCAATCTAAGATTTTAGCAATGCCACAAATCCCCCGCCGAGAGTTCCTATACATAACTGTCCTCTTTTTCCAAGCTAGAGTTTAGGAAGCCTAGAAACCGTCCCCCTGTAGACGCTTTATGTGAATGTAAGCGTTCCTATATATGACTCTCGCCTTCCTCCAAACTAGAGCTTAGCAAGCCTACAAACCAACTCCCTATAATTGCTTTCTCTGAATGACTGATATCGTTCCTATATAAGACTCTCGAACTTCTTCCAAACCAGAGTTTAACAAGCCAAAAAAGCACCCCCCATAGATGCTTCCTCTAACTCAAAGCTAATATTCCTATATATGATTCAGCTTCTTCATCCAAACTAGAGTAAGGCAAGCCTACAAATCACACACCAATAGTTGCTTTCTATCAGTAAATGTAAGCATCCCTATATATGACTATAGCAATTCTTCCAAACTGGAGTTTAGCAAGCCTCCAGACCCCCGGACCCCACTCCATAGTACCCTGGGCATTGGCGCCTGCCTGTCATGCAGGACATAGGGGCGGACCCTCATCTCAGACACGGCATTGGTGGATTGTAGGCTTTTTTAAGTTTTTGAATTGAAGAAGTCTGAGAATTGGAATTGGGTTTAGGGTAAGGTTAGGTGTTAGGGACTAGGATTAGGTTTAGGGGTTAGGGTTTTAGGTTAGAATTAGGGTTAGGATTACTGTTAGGGTTAGAGATTAGGATTATGTTTAGTGGTTGGGTTTAGGTTTAGGGTGAGAGGCAAGAGTAAGGGTCAGGGATTAGGGTTACTGTTAGGAGTTAGATTCAGGGCTTACGAAGGGTTTGGTTTAGAGATAGGGTTAGGGATTACGTTTAACGGTGTGTGTTAGGGCACGGGCCCTGTCTAATGTACGGGGCACTGTGGATGTGGAGCAAGGCTGGGTCCCCACTTCATCGTACCCTGGGTGTTGGGCTTCAACTGTCACGCAGGACAAAGGCAGAGGCTCATCTCACGCATGGTTAGGATTAAGGTTTAAGGTTAGGGTCAGGGTTGAGGGTTAGGGTGAGGGTTAACAGTTAGAGTTAGGGTAAGGGGGTTAGGGATAGGGTTAGGGTTAAGGGTTAGGTTTATGGTTCAGGTTTAAGGTTAGCATTAGAGGGTAGGGTTAGTGTAACTGTAGATCAGTGTTGGGTTTAGATCTCTAGGCATTAGGGCAAAGGTTAGGGTTAGGGTTAAGAGTTAGGGTTATGTTTAAAGGTTAGGATTGGGATTAGGCTTAAGGGTTAAGGTTAAGGTTATGGGTTATGACTAAGGATCAACGGTTAGGGTTATTTTTAGGCGTAGGGTTAGGGTAAGGGGTTAGAGTTAGTGTTAGTGTTGTTGGTCGGGTTAAGGTTAGGGTTGGCGTTTCAGAATTAGGGATTAGGTGTTATGTTTATAGCTAGGAGTTAGGGTTAGAATTACGGTATAGGGCTTGTTCTCAGGGTGTCATCCATTAACGTTAAGATAAGGGGTTAAAGTTAGGGTTACGGTGAGCTTTACCTGTTAAGGTGAGCAGTAGGATCAGGGTTAGGTGTTATGTTCTGGGTTAGGGTTATGGGTGAGGGGTAGGGCTTATCCTTAGGGCACGGGCCCTGTATGCACTAGGAGGCGAAGTTAGGGATCTGTGATGGTCGCTGGGAACCCACTCTATCGTACGCAGTGTATGGGCCTCTGGGTTTCATGCAGGACACTGTGGCAGAGCCGGCTTTCATGCATGGCTTAGTAGGATTGTAGGCTTTCAAAACTCTGAGAAAGCAAGAAGTCTGAGAATTAGATATCGGGTTAGGATTACGGCACGGTTTAGGGATGAAGATTAGTGTTAGGGTGAGGGCTTAGGGTTAGGGGTTAGGGTTAGGGTTAGGGTTGTTGGTAGGGTGAAGGTTAGGGTTGACGTTTTAGAATTAGGGATGAGGTGTTACGGTTATCACTATGGTTTAGGATTAGAATTATGGGATAGGGCTTCTTCTCAAGGTGTTTTGCATTCACGTTAAGTTAAGGGGCTAAGTTAGGGTTACGGGGAGGTTTATGTTTTAAGGTGAGCAATAGGATCAGGGTTAGGTGTTATGTTCAGGGTGAGGGTTATTTGTTAGGGGTAGTGTTTATACTTAGCATACGGGCCCTGTCTGCACTGGGAGGTGGGCGGGGTTTAGGAGGTTGGTATTGTCCCCGGGAACCCACTCTATCGTACGCTGGGTATGGGATCCTGGGTTTCATGCAGGACACAGTGGCAGAGCCCCCTTTTACTCATGGCATGGGAGGATTGTAGGCTTTCTAAACTCTGAGAAAGCAAGAAGTCTGAGAATTAGATTTAGGGGTAGGATTATGGTAATGTTTAGGGATGAAGATTAGTGTCAGGGTGGTGTCTTGGGTTAGGGGTTGGGGTTAAAGGTTAGTGTTAGGTTTAACAGTTACAGTTAGGTTTATGGTTAAGTTTCAGGGTTAGGGTTAAGGTTTGGGTTTAGCGTTTGGCACAGGGGAAGACTTCAATGTTAGCTTTATGGTTAAAGATTAGGATTAGTGTTAGTGTGAGGGTTAATGGTAAGGGTCAAGATTAATGGTTCAGGTTGGGGTTAGGCTTCGGTTTAGGGTTAGGGGTTAGGGTTAGGCTTAGGGTTAAGGGATAGGATTAGGGTTAAGTGTTGGGCTTAGGGTTAGGGTTTAGTGTTAGGGTTATCGTTAAGGACTAGGGTTAGAGTCAGGGTTAAATGTTTGGGTGTGGGTAATGATTAGGGTCAGGGTTAAGGTTTACGGATAGGGTTAGTGTTAAGGGTTACGGGTAGGTTTAGGGTTCAGGGTTAGAGTTAGCATTAGGGCTTAAGGTTAGGATTAGGTGGTAGGTTACATTTAGGTTTAGATCTAGGCGTTAGAGTAAGGGTTAAGAGATAGGGTTAGGTTTAATGCTTAGGATTAGGGTTAGGGTTTTGGGTTAAAGTAAGTGTTAGGGGTTAGGTGTAAGGATCAAAGGTTAGGGTTATGTTTAGTTGTAGGGTTAGGGATAAGGGATAAGATTGGCGTAAGGTTTTTCCTTACTTTTATGGTTAAGGGTCACGCTTAGATTAAAGGTTAAGTTTAGCGTTAAGGGTTATGGTGAGGGTTAACGGTTACGGTAAAGGTTAAGCGTTAGTGTTAGGGATTAGCGATTAGGGTTTTTGGTAAGTGTTAGGGTTAGGAGTTAGTGTTTTATGAAGGGGTATGGTTAGAATTAGGATTGGGGTTAGTGTTAGGGTTAGGTTTAGGGGTTAGGGTTAGGGTAAAAGTATACGATTAGGGTTAAGGGTTGGGCTCAGGGTTAGGGTTAAATTTTAGTATTAGGGTTAATGTTTAGTTTTATGGTCCACTGTAAGTGTTAGGGTGAGGGTTAACGGTTAGGATTAGGCTTAGAGGTTGGGGATATAGTGAGGGTTCAGTGTTAGGGTTAGGTTTAGGGTTCAGGGTTAGGGTTAGCTTTAGGGGTTACGGTTAGGTGTTAGGTTACTGTCAGGGTTGGGTCTAGTCGTGAGGGTAAGGTTTAGGGTTAGCTTTAAGAGCTAGGGTTAGGTTTAATGGTTAAGATTAGGATTAGGTTTAAGGGTTAGGGTAAGGCTTAGGGGTTAGGGTCAAGGGTTAAGGGTTTCTGTTAGGCATAGCGTTGGGATTAGAAGTAAGGGTTACTTTCAGTGTTAGGGTTGTAGGCAGGGTTACGGTTAGGGTTAGCGGTTTAGAATTAGGGTTAGGGATTAGGTGTTACAGTTTTGACTAGGAGATAGGGTTAGAATTATGGGATAGGGGTTGTTCTCAGGGAATGGGTTATGCATTAACGTTAGGATAAGAGGTTAAAGTTAGGCTAATGGTCAGTTTTACGTGTTAAGGGGAGAAATAGGAACAGGGTTAGGTGTTATGTTCAGGGTGAGGGATATCTGTTACATGTATTGTTTATGCTTAGCGCACGGGCTATGTCTGCCTTAGGAAAGGGCGGGGGGAGGTTAGGGGGCTAGGATTGTCACCAGGATCCCACTGTATCGTACTCTGGTTATGGGCCCGTGGGTTTCATGCAGGACACAGTGGTAGAGCCTCCTTTCACGCATGGCATGGGAGGATTGCAGGCTTCCTAAACTCTAAGAAAGCAAGAAGTCTGAGAATTAGATTTAGGGTTAGGATTATGGTTAGGGTTAAGGATGAAGTTTAGTGTTAGGGTGAGGGCTTTGGGTTAGGGATTAGGGTTAGGGTTAAAGGTTACTCTTAGGTTTAATGGTTACAGTTCAGTTTAGGGTTGAGGTTTACAGTTAGGGTTAATATGAGGGGTTAGTTTTTGGTATAGGGTTAGGGTTAGGTACAGGGTTAGGGTTAAATGTTAGGTTTAGGGTTGAATATTAGGATTAGGGTTAGGATTAAAGGTTAGTGTTAGAGTTAACGGATAGGGTTAAGGTTAAGAGTTAGGGTTAGGGTTTAGGTTTAGGGTTAAGGGTTAGGTTTAGTTTTAGGGTTAGAGTTATGTGTTATGGTTTGTGTTAGAGGTTAGGGTTAGGTTTACTGTTCACGGTTAGGGTTACGTTTAGGGGTTAGCATTAGGGTTAGGGATTAGGTTTAGGGTAAGGGTTTAGAGTTAGTGTTGGGCTTTAGGCTCGCAGCTTAGGTTCAGGGTCAGGGGTTAGGGTTGGTGGTAGGGCTTAGATTTAGCGGTCAGTTTAAGGGCACAGGACCTGGTTAATCTACGGTGAGAGGGGTGCGGTCGGAGTCACCACGAAAGCACAACATCATTCCCTGGGCTCTGGGACAAGACCTACATGCAGGACTCAGGCGGAGCCTCATCTCACACATGGCATGGCTGTATTGTAGGCTTGCTTCACTCTGGGAATGGAAGTAGTGTGAGAATTAGGGTTAGGGTTGGGGTTAGGGGTTTCGAGTTAGCGGTTCGTTTTCGAGTCAGGGTTAAGTGGTAGGGATTAGTGATTAGGGTTAGAGTTAGTGTTACGAGTTATGTGTTAAGTCTGGTTAGGCGGCCAGGGTAAGGTTTAGGTTTGGAGTTAGCGTTAGGGTTAGGCGTTAGGGTTAAGGGATAGGGTTAGGTTTAAGGGTTAGGCTTAGGGTTAGGGTTCAGGTTTAGGGTTAGGGTCAGGGTTAAGGGTTAGGGTCAGGGTTAACAGTTAGGGTTAGGGGGTTAGGGATAGGTTTAGGTTTAAGGGTCAAGGCTATGGTTCAGGTTTAAGGTTAGCATTAGGGGGTTAGCGTTAGTGTTAACTGTAGGTCAGTGTTGGGTTTAGATCTCTAGGCATTAGGGTAAAGGTTAGGGTTAGGGTTAAGAGTTAGGGTTATGTTTAATGGTTAGGATTGGGAATAGGTTAAGGGTTAGGGTTAAGGTTAGGGGTTATGACTAAGGATCAACGGTTAGGGTTATTTTTATGTGTAGGGTTAGCGTAAGGGTTTAGGGTTATTGTTAGTGTTGTTCGGAGGGTTAAGGTTAGGGTTGGTGTTTCACAATTAGGGATTAGGTGTTATGGTTATGGCTAGGAGTTAGGGTTAGAATTACGGTATAGGTCTTGTTCTCAGGGTGTCATGCATTAACGTTAAGATAAGGGCTTAAAGTTAGGGTTACGGTGAGCTTTACCTGTTAAGGTGAGCAGTAGGATCAGGGTTGGTGTTATGTTCTGGGTTAGGGTTATGGGTGAAGGGTAGGGTTTATCCTTAGGGCACGGGCCCTGTATGCACTAGGAGGCGAAGTTAGGGATCTGTGATGATCCTTGGGAACCCATTCTTTAGTACGCAGTGTATGGGCCTCTGGGTTTCATGCAGGACACTGTGGTAGAGCGGGCTTTCATGCATGGCTTAGTAGGATTGTAGGCTTTCAAAACTCTGAGAATTAGATTTCGGGTTAGGATTACGGCACGGTTTAGGGATGAAGATTAGTGTTAGGGTGAGGGCTTAGGGTTTGGGGTTAGGGTTAGGGGTAGGGTTCATCGTTAGGGTTACGTTTAGGCAGTAGGGTTATGGGTTAGGAATAGGGTAAGGGTTTAATGTTAGTGTTGGGCGTTAGGGTCAGGGCTTAAGTTTAGGGTTAGGTGTTAGTGTTAGAGTTAGTGTTAGGGCTTAGATTTAGAGGTTATTTTAAGGGCACAGGACCTGTGTAATCTATGGTGAGAAGTGTGCGGAATGGGTCATCGCCACACCACACCATCGTACCCTAGGCCTTGGGCCCAGACCTACATGTAGGTCTCAGGCAGAGCCTCTTCTCACGCATGGCATGGTTTTATTGTAGACTTGGCTAACTCTGAGAATGGAGGAAGTGTGAGAATTATGGTTATGATTAGGGTTAGGTGTTTGGGGTTAGGGGTTAGTGTTCGAGTGAGGGTTAGGGGTTAGGGATTAGGGGTTAGGGTTAATGTTAGCATTAGGGGTTAACGGTTAGGGTTGGGTTAGGGACTAGGGTTAGATTTAGGGTTGGGGTAGGGTTAGGGTTAGGGGTTAGGGTTAGGGTTAAGGGATAGGATTAGGGTTAAGGGTTAAGGCTTAGGGTTAGCATTAAGGGATGGGTTAGGGTTAAGGGTTAGGGTTATGGTCCGAGTTATGGGTTAGGATGAGGGTTAACAGTTAGGGTTATAAGTTAGGGATAGTGTTAGGATTAAGGTCTAGGGTTAGGGTTAGAGGTAGTTTTACTGCTAAGATTAGGTCTAGGCATTAAGGTA
Organism: Eulemur rufifrons; assembly: GCF_041146395.1. NCBI lineage: Eukaryota > Metazoa > Chordata > Mammalia > Primates > Lemuridae > Eulemur > Eulemur rufifrons. The sequence continues at coordinate 39,503,518 of NC_090992.1, read as the reverse complement.
AGGGTTAGTGTTAGGGTTAGGTTTAATTGTTAGGATTAGGATCAGAATTAAGGGTTAGGCTTAGGGTTAGGGGATAGGGTTAGGGTTTAGGGTAAACTTTTAAGGTTATGTTTAGGGATAAGTTTAGGGTTAGCGTTTAAGGTTAGGGTTAGTATTAGGGTTGTTTGTAGGGTTAAGGTAATGTTTAGTGGTTAGAATTAGGGTTAGGGATTAGGGGTTACTGTTATGGCTAGGAGTTTGGGTTAGTATTAAGTGATAGGGGTTGTTCTTAGCATAAGTGTTATGCATTAACGTTAGAATAAGTGGTTAAAGTTAGGTTTACGGTGAGGTTTATGTGTTAAGGTGAGCAATAGGATCAGGGTTAGAATTATGAGTGAGGGGTAGGGTTTTGCTTAGGGTATGGGCCCTGTCTGCCCTAGGAGTGGGATTGAGGGGGATGCGATTGTCACCAGAAACCCACTCTATCGTATGCAGGGTATGGGCCCATGGGTTTCTTGTAGGACACTCTGGCAGAGCCTGATTTCACGCATGGTAAAGGAGGATTGTAAGCTTTCCAATCTCTAAGAAAGTAAGAAGTCTGAGAATTAGATTTAGGGTTAGGATTATCGTTATGGTTAGGGATGAAGTTTAATCTTAGGGTGAGGGCTTCGGGTAAGGGGATAGGGTTAGTTTTAGGGTTAAAAGTTACTGTTAGGTTTAACAGTTACAGTTAGACTTAGGGTTTAGGTTTAGGGTTAGGGTTAAGCTTAGGGGTTACGGTTTGGTACAGGGTTAGGGTTAAGTGTTAGGGTTAGGGTTAAAGATCATGACCAGGGTTAGAGTTAAGCGTTAGTTTGAGTGTTAACAGTTAGGGTTAAGGATAACTTTTCGGGTTAGGGGTTAGGATTAGTGTTCGGGCTGAGATTTAGCGGTTAGTTTAAGGGCACAGGACTTGTTTAATCTATGGTGAGAGTGGTGCACAGGGTCGCTGCGACACGACACCACCATACGCTGGGCCTTGGGCCAAGACCTACATACAGGGCTCAGGTGGAGCCTCTTCTCACGCATGACATGGCTGTATTGTAGGCTTGGTTAACTCTGAGAATGGAAGAAGTGTGAGAAATCGGGTTAGGGCTGGCTGTAGGTGTTTTTAACCCCTAACCCTAACACTAACCCCAAGGTTAAATCTAACCGTAACCCTTACGCCAACCCTAACCCTAACCCTAACCCCTCTCACTGTAGAATAAACAGGTCCTGTGCCCTTAAACTAACCGCTAAATCTAAGCCTAACATCAACCCTAACCGCTAACATCAACCCTAACCTCTGACCCTAAACCTAAGCCCTGAGCCTAAAGCCCAACACTAACTCTAAACTCTTACCCTAAAGCTAATCCCTAACCCTAATGCTAACCCCTAAACATAACCCTAACTGTGAACCCTAAACCTAACCCTAATCTCGAGCGCTAACCATAGCACTTAACTCTAACCCTAAACCTAACATGAACCCTTAATCCTAACACTAACCCTAACCCTAACTCTTAACTTTAACCCTGACTGTTAACCCTCACACTAACCTTTAAACCTAACCTTAATCGTAATCTTTAACCCTAAACCTAATATTTAACCCTAATCCTGTACCAAACCCTAAACCCTAACCTTAAACCTAACCGTAAACCTTAACCCTGAACCTAACTGTAACGGTTAAAACTAAGAGTAACCTGTAACGCTACCCGTAACCCCTAACTCTAAGCCTTCACCCTAACACTAACCTTGATCCTTAACCCGAACCCTAACCCTAACCCTAAATCTAATTCTCAGTCTTCTTGCTTTCTTAGAGTTTAGAAAGCCTACAATCCTCCCATTCCATGTGTGAAAGGAGGCTCTTCCACTGTGTCCTGAATGAACCGCTGGGGCCCATAACCAGAGTACGATAGAGTGGGTTCCTGGTGACAATCCCAGCCCCCTAACTCCCGCCCCCCGCCTAATGCAGACAAGGCCGGTGTCCTAAGCATAAACTCTACACCTCACCCAAAACTCTAACCCTGAAAATAACGTTTAACCCTGATTCTATTGCTCACCTTAGAATGTAAACCTCACTGTAACCTGAACTTTAACCTCTTATCCTAACGTTAATGCATAACACTTACCCTGAGAATAACCCCTATCCCATAATTCTAACCCTATCTCCTAGTCATAACTGTAACAACTAATCCCTAACCCTAATTCTAAACCACTAACACTAACTGTTACCCTACGTAGTTACTGTTACGGTAACCTACTGTTACCCTAACACTGAACCTAACCCTTACTCCTAACGCCAAAGCTATGGCTAAAAATAATGCTAACCCTTGACCCTTTACCCTAACTCCTAACCCTAATCCTAATCCTAACCACTAAACCCAAACTTAGCTCTTAACCCTAACCCTAAACCTTACCCTGACGCCTAGACCTAACACTAACACTAAACTAACACCTAACCCTAATCATAACCCCTAAAGCTAACCCTAACCCTGAACCCTAAACCTAACCCTAACACTTAATACTAACTATATCCCTAACCCCTAACCCTAACCCTAACCGTTAACCCTCACCCTAACCCTTAAACCGGACCCTAACACTAAATCTTAACCCTAACACTAAATTTTAACCCTAAACCTACGCCCAACCCTTAACCATAATCCTATCCCTTAACCCTAAACCTAACCCCTAACCCTAAACCTAACACTAACCCCAATCCTAATTCTAACCATAGCCCTTAATACATCACTACGCCTAACCCCTAACCCTAACCCCTAATGCTAACCCTAACACTGAACCCTAAACCTAACCCTATCCCTAACCCTTAAACATAACTCTATCCCTAACCAATAATCCTAAGCCTAATCTTTAACCCTCACCCTAGAGCTTAACTCGAACCGTAACCCTAAGCCTAAACCCCAACCCTAACACTTAACACAAACCCTAAGCCTTAACACTTAACCCCAATCCTATCCTTTAACCCTAACACTAACCCTGATGCCTAATCCTAACCCTAACACTAACCCCAACCATAAATCTAACCCTAGCCCCTAACGCAAAACTAACCCCTAACCCCTAACCCCTAACCCTAACACTAACCGTAAATCCTAGTCCCTAACCACTAAACCTCACTTGAACCCTAACCCCTAACACCAAACCCTTAACCCTAACCATAACCCTATTTCTCACACTACTTCCATTCTCAGAGTTAACCAAGCTTAAAATACAACCATGCAATGCGTGAGTAGAGTTTCTGCATGAGTCCTGCAAGTAGGTCTGGGCCAAAGGCCCAGAATCCGATGGTGTGGTGTCGCATGGAAACATTCTGCACCCTTCTCACCATAGATTACACAGGTCCTGTACCCTTAAACTAACCGCTAAATCAAAGCCCAAACACTGACCCTAACCCCTAACCCTAAACCTAAGCCCTGACCCTAATGCCCAACACTAACACTAAACGCTTACCCTAAACCTAACCCCTAAATGTAACCTTAACCATGAACCCTAAACCTAACCCAAACCCCTAACCCTAACCATAACACTTAACTCTAACCCTAAACCTAACATGAACACTTAACCCTAACCCTAACCCATAACCCTAACACTTAACCTTAACCCTAACTGTTAACCCTCACACTAAACCTTAACCCTAACCCTAATCCTAATCTTTAACCCTAAACCTAGCACTTAACCCTTACCCTGTACCAAAACCTAACCCCTAATCTTAACCCTAACCGTAAACCTTAAAGCTTAACCCTAAACCTAACTGTAACTGTTAAACCTAACACTAACCTTTAACCCTGACCCTAACCGAAACCCCTAACCCTAAGCCCTCACCATAACAGTAACCTATATTGCTAACCCTAACCCTAATCCTAGCCCTAAATTTAATTCTCAGACTTCTTGCTTTCTCAGAGTTTACAAAGCCTACAATCCTCCCATGCCATGTGTAGAAGGAGGCTCGGCCACTGTGTCCGGCATGAAACCAGGGGGCCCATACACAGCATATGATAGAGTGGCTTCTGGCATCTATCCCAGCCCCCTAAGCCCCCTCCTAGAGCAGAGAGGGCTCGTGATATAAGCATAAACACTACCCCTCACCCATAACCCTAACCCTGAACATCACAGCTCACCCTGATACTATTGCTCACCTTAACACATGAACCTCACCATAACTCTAACTTGAACCCGTTATCCTAACGTTAATGCATAAGACTTACCCTAAGAACAACCCCTATCCCTTAATTCTAACCCTAACTCCTAGCCACAATTATAACACCTAATCCCTAAGGCTAATTCAAAACTGCTAAACATTACCTTACCCCTACAAACAACCCTAACACTAACCCTAACCCTAACCGCTAACCCTAACCGTACACCTAAAAATAACCGTAACACTTGACACTTAACCCTAACCCCTAACCTTAACCCTAACCCTTAACCTTGATCCTAATCCTAACAATTAAACCTAACCCTAACTCTTAAGCCTAACACTACCACGTACCCTAACGCCTAGACCTAACCCTAAGAGTAAACGTAACCCCTAACCCTAACCCTAATCCCTAATGCTAACCCTAACACTGAACCCTAATCCTAAGCCTTAAACCTAACTCTATCCTTAAGCCATAAGCCTAGCCCTAACCGTTAACCCCACACTAACCCTTAACTCGAACTGTAACCCTAACCCTTAAAACTAAACCTAACACATAACGCTAACCCTAAGCCTTAACGCTTAACCCTTATCCTATCCCTTAACCCTAACCCTAACCCCTAATGCTAACCATAACCCCACCATAAATCTAACCCTAGCCCCTAACCCAACCCTAACCCCTAAACCCTAACCCTATCACTAAACCCAACACCTACTCCCTAACCCCTAATCCTCACTCGAAGCTTAAGCCCTAACCCTAAGCCCTCTCCCTGACTAATCTTCATTCCTAACTCTAACCATAATCCTAACCCTAAATCTAATTCTCAGACTTCTTGCTATCTCAGAGTTTTAAAAGCCTACAATTCTCCAAAGCCATGCGTGAAAGCTGGCTCTACCACAGTGTCCTGCATGAAACCCAGGAGCCCATACTCTGTGTACAATAGAGTGGGTTCCTGGGGACAATCACGGCCCCCTAACTCCCCCTGCTAGTGCTGACAGGGCCTATGCCCTAAGCAAAAACCCTGCACCTCACCCATAACCCTAACCCTGAACATAACACCTAACCCTGATGTTATTGTTCACCTTAACACGTAAACCTCACTGTAACCCTAACTTTAACCCCCTATCCTAATGTTATTGAATAACACTTACCCTAAGAACAAACCCTATCCCTTAATTCTAAGCCTAACTCCTAGCATAACCGTAACACCTAATCCCTAACCTTAATTCTCAACTGTTAAACATTACCTTCACCCTACAAACAACCCTAACACTAACCCTAACTCTAACCGCTAACCCTAACCCTAACCATTACACTGATCATAATCCTAACAATTAAACCTAACCCTAATTCTTAACCCTAACACGAACCATTACCATAATGCCTAGACCTAACCCTAACTGTAACCCTAACCCCTAACCCTAACTCTAACCGCTAATGCTAACCCTAACCCCGAACCCTAAACCTAACCCTAACCCTATCCCTTAAACCTATTACTATCCCTAAACCATTACCCTAATCGCAACTGTTAACCCTCACTCTCACCCTTAACTTGGAACGAAACCCTAACCCTTAACCCTAACCTTAACCCTTACTGCTAATCTTAAGCCTTCACCCTTTACCTTAATCCTATCTCGTAAGCCTAACCCTAAGGCTGACTCCTAACCCGCCCGAACATTAACCCTAACCCTAAATCTAACGCTAGCCCCTTACAAAAACCTAACACCTAACCCCTGACACACTAATCCTAACTTCTAATTCCTAACAGCTAAACTTCACTCAAACCCTAACCTCTAACCCTAAACACATAACCCTAACCATAACCTTAATTCTCACACTTCCTCCGTTCTCAGAGTTGACCAAGCCTACAATAGAGCCATGCCACAAATGAGAAGAGGCTCTGCCTGAGTCCTGCATGTAGGTCTGGGCCCGAGGCCCAGGTACGATGGTGTGGTGTTGAGGCGACCCAGTCTGCACCCTTCCCACCATAGATTAAACAGAGCATGTGCCCTTAAACTAACCACTAAATCTAAGCCCTAACACTAAACCTAAATCCTAACCCTAAACCTCGGCCCTTATCCTAACGCCCAACAGTAACACTAAACACTCACCCTAAACTTAACCCGTAACCCGAACCCCTAAATGTAACCCTAACCATGAACCCTAAACCTAACCCTAACCTCTAGCCATAACCATAACACTTAACTCTAACCCTAAACGTTACACGAAGCCTTATTCCTAACCCTAACCCCAACCGTAACACTTAATCTTGACCCTTACCATTAACCCTCACACTAACCCTTAACCCTAACCCTAATCCTAATCTTTAACCATAAACCTAACACTGAAGCCTAACCCTGTGCCAAACGCTAAAACCAAACCTTAACCCTAACCCTGAAACTTAACCGTAAACGTAACTGTAACTATTAAAAATAACACTAACCTTTAACGCTAACCCCTAACCCTCAGAGGCCACCCTAACACTAATCTTCCTCTCTAAACATTACCATAATCCTACCCCTAAATCTAATTCTCAGACTTGTTGCTTTCTCAGAGTTAAGAAAGCCTACAATCCTCCCATGCCATGAGTAAAAGGGGGCTCTTCCACTGTGTCCTGCATGAAACCCAGGAGCCCATACCCAGCGTATGATAGAGTGCGTTCCCGGGGACAATCCCATCCATCTAACCCCCGCCCCCCACCCAGTGCAGACAGGGACCGTACGCTAAGTATAAACACTATCCCTAACAGATAACCCTCACCCTCAATATAAAACCTGACCCTGAACCTATTGCTCACCTTAAAACATAAACCTCTCCGAAACCCTAACTTATCCCCTTATCTTAACATTAATGTATAACACCCTGAGAAGAAGCCCTATCCCATAATTCTAAATCTAATCCCCAGCCATAACCCTAACACTTCATCCCTAATTCTAAAATGCCAACCCTACCTTCACCCTACCAACAACCCTAACTCTAACCCTAAACCCTTACCCTAACCCTACGCCTAAAAATAACCCTAACCATTGATCCTTAGTCATAACCCCTAAACCTTAACCCTAACCCTTCACGCTAATCCCAATCCTAACCATTAAACATAACCCTACTTAACCCTACCGCTAACCTCTACCCTAATGCCTAGATATCTAACCCCAACACTGACCTACAGTTAACACTAATCCTAACCCCGAATCCTAACCTTAAAGCTGAACCATAAACCTAACCCTTAACCCTAACCCTATCCCTAACCCCCTAACCCTAACCCTAACTGTTCAGCCTCACTCTAACATTAACCCTGACTCTAACCCTATCCCTTAACCCTAACCCCTAACCCTAACGCTAACCACAACCCTAAACCTAACCCTGGCCCCCTAACCCAGATTAACACCTAAGCCCTAACACAAACTCTAATCCTAACCACTAATCCCTAGCACCTGACCCTGACTCGAAACCTAACCCCTAACTCGAAACCCCTAAACCCAAACCTAACCCTAATTCTCACACTACTTCCATTCCCAGAGTGAAGCAAGCCTACAATACAGGCATGCCATGTGTGAGATGAGGCTCCGCCTGAGTCCTGCATGTAGGTTTTGTCCCAAGGCCCAGGGAATGCTGTTGTGCTTTCGTGGTGACTCAGACCACACCCCTGTCACCGTAGATTAACCAGGTCCTGTGCCCTTAAACTGACCGCTAAATCTAAGCCCTACCACCGACCCTAACCCCTGACCCTGAACCTAAGCCCCGAGCCTAAAGCCCAACACTAACTCCAAACACTTACCCTAAACCTAATCCCTATCCCTAATGCTAAACCCTAAACGTAACCCTAACCGTGAACAGTAAACCTAACCCTAACCTCTAACACAAATCCTAACACATAACTCTAACCCTAAAACTAACCCTAACCCTTAACCCTGAACCTAAACCCTAACCCTATCCCTTAACCTTAACCTTAACCGTTAACTCTCATGCTAACCTTTAATCCTAACCCTAATCCTAATCTTCAACCCTAAACCTAACACAACCCTAACCCTGTACCAAACCCTAACCCCTCATCTTAACGCTATCCACAAACCTCAACCCTAAAACGAACTATAACCGTTAAACCTAACAGTAACCTTAAACCGTAACCCTAATCTGTAACCCTATCCCCTCACCATAACACTACACTTCATCCTGAACCCTAACCATAATCCTAACCCTAAATCTAATTCTCAGACTTCTTGCTTTCTTAGAGTTTAGAAAGCCTGCAATCCTCCCATGCCATGTGGGAAAGGAGGCTCTACCACTGGGTCCTGCATGAAAACCACGGGCCCATACCCAGAGTCTGCTACAGTGGGTTCCCGGTGACAATCCCAGCCCCCTAACCTCGCCCCAGCTTAATGTAGACAGGGCCCGTGCGCTAAGCATAAACAATACCTTTAACAGATAACCCTAACCCTGAACATAGCACCTAACCCTGTTCCTATTTCTCCCCTTAACACGTAAACCTCACCGTGAGCCTAACTTTAACCTCTTATCCTAACGTTAATGCATAACCCATTTCCTGAGAACAACCCCTATCCCATAATTCTAACCCTATCTCCTAGTCATAACTGTAACACCTAATCCCTAACCCTAATTCTCAACCGCTAAGCCTAACCGTAACGCTGCCTACAACCCTAACACTGACAGGAACCCTTAGTTCTAACCCCAACGCTATGCCTAACAAAAGCCCTAACCCTTCACCGTCACCCTAATCCCTACGCATTACCCTAACCCTTAACCGTAATCCTAATCCTAACCATTAAACCTAACCCTAGCTCTTAAAGCTAACCCTAAACCTTACCCTCACGACTAGACCTAACCCTGACACTAACCTAACACCTAACACTAACGATAACCCCTAAAGCTAACCCTAACCCTGAACCCTAAACCTAACCCTAACACTGATCCTTCACTATATCCCTAACCCCTAAGCCTAATCCTAACTGTTAACCCTCACCCGAACACTTAAACTGGACCATAACACTAAACATTAACCCTAACACTAAACTTTAACCCTAACCATAAGCCCAACACTTAACCCTAATCCTATCCCTTAACCCTAAGCCTAACCCTAACCCCTAACCCTAAACCTAACCCTAACCCCAACCCTAACCCTTAATCTTGACCCTTACCATTAACCCTCACACTAACCCTAATCCTAATCTTTAACCATAAAGCTGACACTGAAGCCTAACCCTGTGTCAAACGCTAAACCCAAACCTTAACCCTAACCCTCAAACTTAACCATAAACCTAACTGTAACTGTTAAACCTAACACTAACCTCTAATGCTAACCCCTAACCCTAAAACCCCACCTTAACACTAACCCTAACCCTAAACATTATCATAATCCTACCCCTAAATCTAATTCTCAGACTTCTTGCTTTCTTAGAGTTTAGAAAGCCTAAAATCCTCCCATGCCATGAGTAAAAGGGGGCTCTGCAGCTCTCTCTTGCATGAAACCAGGAGCCCATACCTAGCGTATGATAGAGTGGGTTCCCGGGGAAATCCCATCCCCGTAACCCCAGCCCCCCGCCCAGTGCAGACAGAGCCTGTATGCTAAATATAAACATTACCCCTAACAGATAACCCTCACCCTGAACATAGCACCTGACCCTGATCCTATTGCTCACCTTAAAACATAAACCTCCCCGTAACCCTAACTTATCCCCTTATCTTAACGTTAATGCATAACACACTGAGAAGGAGCCCTATCCCATAATTCTAATCCTAACCCCTAGCCATAACCGTAACACCTCATCCTTAATTCTAAAATGCCAACCCTAACCTTCACCCTACCAACAACCCTAACCCTAACCCTAAGCCCTCACCCTATCACTAATCCTCATCCCTAAACCGTACCATAATACTAACTCTAAATCTAACTCTCAGACTTCTTGCTTTCTCAGAGTTTTGAAAGCCTACAATCCTACTAAGCCATGCATGAAAGCCCGCTCTGCCACAGTGTCCTGCATGAAACCCAGAGGCCCATACACTGCGTACGATAGAGTGGGTTCCCAGCGACCATCACAGACCCCTAACTTCGCCTCCTAGTGCATACAGGGCCTGTGCCCTAAGCACAAACCCTACCCCACACCCATAACCCTAACCCGAAACATAACACCTGACCCTGATCCTACTGTCCACCTTAACACGTAAACCTCACCGTAACCCTAACTTTAACCCCTTATATTAAGGATAATGCATGACACCCTGAGAACAAGCCCTATAGCGTAATTCTAACCCTAACTCCTAGCCATAACCGTAACACCTAATCCCTAATTCTGAAACGCCAACCCTAACCTTAATCCTACCAACAACACTAACACTAACCCTAAACACTTACCCTAACCCTACACCTAAAAGTAACCCTAACCATTGATACTTAGTCATAACCCCTAAACCTTAACCCTAACCCTTCACGCTAATCCCAATCCTAACCATTATACATAACCCTACTTAACTCTACCCCTAACCTATACCGTAATGCCTAGAGATCTAACCCCAACACTGACCTACAGTTAACACTAACCCTAACCCCTGATCCTAACCTTAAACCTGAACTATAAAACTAACCCTTAACCCTAACCCTATCCCTAACCCCCTAACCTTAACCCTAAATGTTAAGCCTCACCCTAACACTTAACCCTGACTCTAAGCCTAAATTTTAACCCTAACACCTAACCCTAACGCTAACCCCAACCCTAAACCTAATCTTGGCCCCCGAACCCAGACTTAACACCTAACCCCTAACTCTAACCCTAACCACTAATCCCTAGCACCTGACCCTGACTCGAAACCTAATCCCTAACTCGAAACCCCTGACCCCAAACCTATCCCTAATTCTCACATTAATTCCATTTCCAGAGTGAAGCAAGCCTACAATACAGCAATGCCATGTGTGAGATGAGGCTCCGCCTGAGTCCTGCATGTAGGTCCTCTACCAAGGCCCAGGGAATGATGTTGTGCTTTTGTGGTGACTCCGACAACACACCTCTCACCGTAGATTAACCAGGTCCTGTGCCCTTAAACTGACCATTAAGCTAAGCCCTACCACCAAACCTAACCCCTGACCCTGAACCTAAGCCCCGAGCCTAAAGCCCAACACTACCTCTAAACACTTACCCTAAACCTAATCCCTAACCCTAATGCTAACCCCTAGAGGTAACCCTAACCGTGAACAGTAAACCTAACCCTAACCTCTAACACAAACCCTAACACATAACTCTAACCCTAAAACTAACCCTAATGCTTAACCCTGAACCTAAACCCTAACTTTAACCCTTAACCTTAACCTTAACCGTTAACTCTCATGCTAACCTTTAATCCCAACCCTAATCCTAATCTTCAACCCTAAACCTAACACAACCCTAACCATGTACCAAACCCTAACCCCTCATCTTAACCCTATCTGCAAACCTCAACACTAAAACGAACTGTAACTGTTAAACCTAAGAGTAACCTTAAACCGTAACCCTAATCTGTAACCCTATCCCGTCACCATAACACTACACTTCATCCTGAACCCTAACCATAATCCTAACCCTAAATCTAATTCTCAGACTTCTTGCTTTCTTAGAGTTTAGAAAGCCTACAATCCTGCCATGCCATGTGGGAAAGGAGGCTCTACCACTGTGTCCTGCATGAAAACCACGGGCCCATACCCAGAGTTCGATACAGCGGGTTCCCGGTGACAATGCCAGCCCCCTAACCTCCCCCCAGCTTCATCCAGACAGGGCCCGTGCGCTAAGCATAAACAATACCTTTAACAGATAACCCTAACCCTGAACATAGCACCTAACCCTGTTCCTATTTCTCCCCTTAACACGTAAACCTCACCGTGAGCCTAATTTTAACCTCTTATCGTAACGTTAATACATAAACCATTCCCTGAGAACATCCCCTATCCAATAATTCTAACCCTATCTCCTAGTCATAAGTGTAACACCTAATCCCTAACCCCAATTCTCAACCGCTAAGCCTAACTGTAACGCTGCCTACAACCCTAACACTGACAGGAACCCTTAGTTCTAACCCCAACGCTATGCCTAACAAAAGCCCTAACCCTTCACCGTCACCCTAATCCCTACGCATTACCCTAACCCTTAACCGTAATGCTAATCGTAACCATTAAACCTAACACTGGCTCTTAAGCTAACCCTAAACCTTACCCTCACGACTAGACCTAACCCTGACACTAACCTAACACCTAACCCTAACCAGAACGCCTAAAGCTAACCCTGAACCCTATCCCTAACCCTAGCAGTAAACTTTAACCCTAAAGCTAAGCCCAACCCATAACCCTAATCCTATCCTTTTACCCTAAAACTAACCCCTAAACCTAACCCCTATACCTAACCCTAACTCTAACCCCAATCCTAATTCTAACCATACCCCTTCATAAAACACTAACTCCTAACCACTAACCCTAACACTAACCAAAAACCCTAATCACTAATCCCTAACCCTAACGCTTAACCTTTACCCTAACCGTTAACCCTCACCCTAATTCTTAACACTGACCCTAACCTTCACCTTTAACTCTAAGCCTAGCCCTTATCGCTACAGTAAGGAAGACCCTTAATGCTAATGGTATCCCTTATCCCTAACCCTAACACTACAGCTAAAAATAACCCTAACCTTTGATCCTTAAACCTAACCACTAACACTTACTTTAACCCCAAACCCTAACCCTAATCCTAAGCATTAAACCTAACCCTATCTCTTACCCCTAACCATAGCACTTACCCTAACGCCTAGATCTAACCCTAAATCTAATCTACCGCCTAATCCTAACCTTAAGCCTTAATGCTAACGCTAACCCTGAAACCTAAACCTACCTGTAACCCTTAACAGTAACCCTATCCGTGAACCTTAACCCTGACCCTAACAATTACGCGCACCCAAGCATTTAACCCTGACCCTAACCCTAATCCTTAATGATAACCCTAACACTAAACCCTAACCCGAAGCCCAACACTTAACCCTAATCCTATCCCTTAACCCTAACCCTAACCCTAACCCTAATGCTAACCCCTAAACGTAACCCTAACCGTGAACAGTAAACCTAACCCTAACCTCTAACACAAACCATAGCACATAACTCTAACCCTAAAACTAACCCTAACCCTAACCCTAACCCTAAACCCTAACTCTTAACCTTAACCCTAAGCGTTAACTCTCACGCTAACCTTTAATCCTAACCCTAATCCTAATCTTCAACCCTAAACCTAACACTTAACCCTAACCCTGTACCAAACCCTAACCCCTCATCTTAACCCTAACCTTAAACCTCAACCCTAAACCAAAGTGTAACCGTTAAATCTAAGAGTAACCTTTAACCCTAACCGTAATCCCTAAGCCTAAGCCCTCATCCTAACACTAAACTTCATCCTTAACCCTAACCATAACCCTAACCCTAAATCTAATTCTCAGACTTCTTGCTTTCTTAGAGTTTAGAAAGCCTGCAATCCTCCCACGCCATGCGTGAAAGGAGGCTCTGCCACAGTGTCCTGCATGAAACCCAGAGCCCATACACTGCGTGCGGTAGAGTGGGTTCCCAGCGACCATCACAGACACCTAACTTTGCCTCCTAGGGCATACAGGGCCCGTGCCCTAAGCATAAACCCTACCCCTCACCCATAACCCTAACCCACAACATAACTCCTAACCCTGATCCTACTGCTCACCTTAACAGGTAAACCTCACCATAACCCTAACTTTAACCCCATATCTTAACGTTAATGCATGACACCCTGAGAACAAGCCCTATACCGTCATTATAACCCTAACTCCTAGCTATAACCGTAACACCTAATCCCTACTTCTGAAACGCCAACCCTAACCTTAACCCGACCAACAACACTAACACTAACCCTAACCCCTTACCCTAACCCTACGCCTAAAAGTAACCCTAACCGTTGATCCTTCGTCATAACCCCTAACCTTAACCCTAACCCTTAACCCTATTCCCAATCCTAACCATTAAACAGAACCCTAACTCTTAACCCTAACCCTAACCTTTACCCTAATGCCTAGAGGTCTAACCCCAACACTGACCTACAGTTAACACTAACCCCAACCCCTAATGCTAACCTAAAACCTGAACCAAGCTCCTAACCCTTAACCCTAACACTATCCCTAACCCCTAAGCCTAACCCCAACTGTTAACCCTCTAACCCTCACCCTGAATCCTAACCCTATCCCTTAACCCTAACCCCTAACCCTAACGCTAACTCCAACCCTAAACCTTACCCTGGCCCCCTAACCCAGACTTAACACCTTACCCCTAACACTAACTCTAACCCTAACCACTAATCCCTAGCACCTAACCCTGACTCGAAACCTAACCCCTAACACGAAAAACACTAACCCCAACCCCAACCCTAATTCTCACACTACTTCCATTCCCAGAGTGAAGCAAGCCTACAATACAGCCATGCCATGTGTGAGATGAGGCTCCGCCTGAGTCCTGCATGGAGGTCCTGTCCCAAGGCCCAGGGAATGATGTTGTGCTTTCGTGGTGACTCGGACCGCACCCCTCTCACCGTACATTAACCAGGTCCTGTGCCCTTAAACTGACCGCTAAAGGTAAGGCCTACCACCAACGCTAACCCCTGACCCTGAACCTAAGCCTCGAGCCTAAAGCCCAACATTAACTCTAGACCCTTACCCTAAACCTAATCCCTAACCCTAATGCTAACCCCTAAACCCAACCCTAACCGTGAACAGTAAACCTAAACCTAACCCCTACCACAAACCATAGCACATAACTCTAACCCTAAATCTAACCCTAAGCCTAACCGTAAACCCTAACTCTTAACCTTAACACTAAGCGTTAACTCTCACGCTAACCTTTAATCCTAACCCTAATCGTAATCTTCAACCCTAAACCTAACACTTAACCCTAAATGTCTACCAAACCCTAACCCCTCATCTTAACCCTAACCGTAAACCTCAACCCTAAACCGAACTGTAACCGTTAAACCTAAGAGTAACCTTTAATCCTAACCCTAATCCCTAACCTTAAGCCCTCACCCTAACACTAAACTTCATCCTTAACCCTAACCATAATCCTAACCCTAAATCTAATTCTCAGACTTCTTGCTTTCTTAGAGTTTAGAAAGCCTGCAATCCTCCCATGCCATGCGTGAAAGGAGGCTCTACCACTGTGTCCTGCATGAAACCCACGGGCCCATACCCAGAGTATGATAGAGTGGGTTCCCGGGTACAATCCCAGCCCCCTAAACTCCTCCCGCCCGCCTAATGCAGACAGGGCCCGTGCGCTAAGCATAAACAATACCTTTAACAGATAATCCTAACCTTGAACATAACACCCAACCCTGTTCCTATTTCTCCCCTTAACACGTAAACCTCACCGTGCGCCTAACTTTAACCTATTATCCTAACGTTAATGCATAACCCATTTCCTGAGAACAACCCCTATCCCATAATTGTAACCCTATCTCCTAGTCATCACTGGAACACCTAATCCCTAACCCTAATTCTAAACCGCTAACCCTAACCGTAACCCTACCTACAACCCTAACACTGACAGTAACCCTTACTTCTAACCCCAACGCTATGCCTAACAAAAACCCTAACCCTTCACCAAAACCCCTAAGCCTTACGCTAACCCTTAACCCTAATCCTAATCCTAACCATTAAACCTAACCCTAGCTCTTAAAGCTAACCCTAAACCTTACCCTCACGACTAGACCTAACCCTGACACTAACCTAACACCTAACCCTAACCAGAACCCCTAAAGCTAACCCTGAACCCTATCCCTAACCCTAGCAGTAAAATTTAACCCTAAACCTAAGCCCAACCCATAACCCTAATCCTATCCTTTTACCCTAAAACTAACCCCTAAACCTAACCCCTATACCTAACCCTAACTCTAACCCCAATCCTAATTCTAACCATACCCCTTCATAAAACACGAACTCCTAACCTCTAACCCTAACACTGACCAAAAACCCTAATCACTAATCCCTAACCCTAACGCTTAACCTTTACCCTAACCATTAACCCTCACCCTAATTCTTAACACTGACCCTAACCTTAACTTTTAACTCTAAGCCTAACCCTTAACCCTACAGTAAGGAATACCCTTAATGCTAATGGTATCCCTTATCCCTAACCCTAACACTACAGCTAAAAATAAACCTAACCTTTCATCCTTAAACCTAACCCCTAACACTTACTTTAACCCCAAACCCTAACACTAATCCTAAGCATTAAACCTAACCCTATCTCTTAAACCTAACCCTAGCCCTTACCCTAACGCCTAGTTCTAACCCTAAATCTAACCTCCCGCCTAATCCTAACCTTAAGCCCTAATGCTAATGCTAACCCTGAACCCTAAACCTACCCGTAACCCTTAACACTAACCCGATCCGTAAACCTTAACCCTGACCCTAACCATTACCCGCACCCAAGCATTTAACCCTGACCCTAACCCTAATCCTTAATGATAACCCTAACACTAAACCCTAACCCTAAGCCCAACACTTAACCCTAATCCTTTCCCTTAACCCTAACCCTAACCCTAACCCTAATGCTAACCCCTAAACGTAACCCTAACCGTGAACAGTAAACCTAAACCTAACCTCTAACACAAAACATAGCACATAACTCTAACCCTAAAACTCACCCTAACCCTAAACCTAACCCTAAACCCTAACTCTTAACCTTAACCCTAAGCGTTAAATCTCACGTTAACCTTTAATCCTAACCCTAATCCTAATCTTCAACCCTAAACCTAACACTTAACCCTAACCCTGTACCAAACCCTAACCCCTCATCTTAACCCTAACCTTAAACCTCAACCCTAAACCAAAGTGTAACCGTTAAATCTAAGAGTAACCTTTAACCCTAGCCGTAATCCCTAACCCTAAGCCCTCACACTAACACTAAACTTCATCCTTAACCCTAACCATAACCCTAACCCTAAATCTAATTCTCAGACTTCTTGCTTTCTTAGAGTTTAGAAAGCCTGCAATCCTCCGACGCCATGCGTGAAAGGAGGCTCTGCCACAGTGTCCTGCATGAAACCCCGAGGCCTGTACACTGCGTGCGGTAGAGTGGGTTCCCAGCGACCATCACAGACACCTAACTTTGCCTCCTAGGGCATACAGGGCCCGTGCCCTAAGCATAAACCCTACCCCTCCCCCATAAGCCTAACCCACAACATAACTCCTAACCCTGATCCTACTGCTCACCTTAACAGGTAAACCTCACCATAACCCTAACTTTAACCCCATAACTTAACGTTAATGCATGACACCCTGAGAACAAACCCTGTACCGTCATTATAACCCTAACTCCTAGCTATAACCGTAACACCTAATCCCTAATTCTGAAGCGCCAACCCTAACCTTAACCCGACCAACAAAACTAACACTAACCCTAACCCCTTACCCTAACCCTACGCCTAAAAGTAACCCTAACCGTTGATCCTTCGTCATGACCCCAACCTTAACCCTAACCCTTAACCTATTCCCAATCCTAACCATTAAACAGAACCCTAACTCTTAACCCTAACCCTAACCTTTACCCTAATGCCTAGAGATCTAACCCCAACACTGACCTAGAGTTAACACTAACCCCAACCCCTAATGCTAACCTTAAACCTGAACCAAGCTCCTAACCCTTAACCCTAACACTATCCCTAACCCCTAAGCCTAACCCCAACTGTTAACCCTCTAACCCTCACCCTGAATCCTAACCCTATCCCTTAACCCTAACCCCTAACCCTAACGCTAACTCCAACCCTAAACCTTACCCTGGCCCCCTAACCCAGACTTAACACCTTACCCCTAACACTAACTCTAACCCTAACCACTAATCCCTAGCACCTAACCCTGACTCGAAACCTAACCCCTAACACGAAAAACCCTAACCCCAACCCCAACCCTAATTCTCACACTACTTCCATTCCCAGAGTGAAGCAAGCCTACAATACAGCCATGCCATGTGTGAGATGAGGCTCCGCCTGAGTCCTGCATGGAGGTCCTGTCCCAAGGCCCAGGGAATGATGTTGTGCTTTCGTGGTGACTCGGACCGCACCCCTCTCACCGTAGATTAACCAGGTCCTGTCCCCTTAAACTGACCGCTAAAGCTAAGCCCTACCACCAACGCTAACCCCTGACCCTGAAACTAAGCCCCGAGACTAAAGCCCAACATTAACTCTAGACCCTTACCCTAAACCTAATGCCTAACCCTAATGCTAACCCCTAAACCCAACCCTAACCGTGAACAGTAAACCTAACCCTAACCCGTAACACAACCATAGCACATAACTCTAACCCTAAATCTAACCCTAAGCCTAACCGTAAACCCTAACCCTTAACCTTAACCCTAAGCGTTAACACTCACGCTAACCTTTAATCCTAACCCTAATACTAATCTTCAATCCTAAACCTAACACTTAACCCTAAACGTCTACCAAACCCTAACCCCTCATCTTAACCCTAACCGTAAACCTCAACCCTAAACCGAACTGTAACCGTTAAACCTAAGGGTAACCTTTAACCATAACCCTAACCCTAATCCCTAACATTAAGCCCTCATCCTAACACTAAACTTCATCCTTAACCCTAACCATAATCCTAACCCTAAATCTAATTCTCAGACTTCTTGCTTTCTTAGAGTTTAGAAAGCCTGCAATCCGCCCATGCCATGCGTGAAAGGAGGCTCTACCACTGTGTCCTGCATGAAACCCACGGGCCCATACCCAGAGTATGATAGAGTGGGTTCCCGGGTACAATCCCAGCCCCCTAAACTCCCCCCGCCCGCCTAATGCAGACAGGGCCCGTGCGCTAAGCATAAACAATACCTTTAACAGATAACCCTAACCCTGAACATAACACCCAACCCTGTTCCTATTTCTCCCCTTAACACGTAAACCTCACCATGAGCCTAACATTAACCTATTATCCTAACGTTAATGCATAACCCATTCCCTGAGAACAACCCCTATCCCATAATTCTAACCCTATGTCCTAGTCATCACTGTGACACCTAATCCCTAACCCTAATTCTAAACCGCTAACCCTAACCGTAACCCTACCTACAACCCTAACACTGACAGTAACCCTTACTTCTAACCCCAACGCTATGCCTAACAAAAACCCTAACCCTTGACCCTAACCCTTCACCCTAACCCCTAAGCCTTACCCTAACCCTTAACCCTAATCCTAATCCTAACCATTAAACCTAACCCTAGCTCTTCAAGCTAACCCTAAACCTTACCCTCAGGACTAGACCTAACCCTGACACTAACCTAACACCTAACCCTAACCAGAACCCCTAAAGCTAACCCTGAACCCTATCCCTAACCCTAGCAGTAAACTTTAACCCTAAACCTAAGCCCAACCCTTAACCCTAATCCTATCCTTTTACCCTAAAACTAACACCTAAACCTAACCCCTATATCTCACCCTAACTCTAACCCCAATTCTAATTCTAACCATACCACTTCATAAAACACTAACTCCTAACCGCTAACCCTAACACTAACCAAAAACCCTAATCACTAATCCCTAACCCTAACGCTTAACCTTTACCCTAACCGTTAACCCTCACCCTAAATCTTAACACTGACCCTAACCTTAACCTTTAACTCTAAGGCTAACCCTTAAGCCTACAGTAAGGAAGACCCTTAATGCTAATGGGATCCCTTATCCCTAACCCTAACACTACAGCTAAAAATAACCCTAACCTTGGATCCTTAAACCTAACCCCTAACACTTACTTTAACCCCAAACCCTAACCCTAATCCTAAGCATTAAACCTAACCCTATCTCTTAACCCTAATGCTAGCCCTTACCCTAACGCCTAGATCTAACCCTAAATCTAACCTACCGCCTAATCCTAACCTTAAGCCCTAATGCTAACTCTAACCCTGAACCCTAAACCTACCTGTAACCCTTAACACTAACCCTATCCATGAACCTTAACCCTGACCCTAACCATTACCCGCACCCAAGCATTTAACCCTGACCCTACCCCTAATCCTTAATGATAACCGTAACACTTAACCCTAACCCTAAGCCCAACACTTAACCCTAATCCTATCCCTTAACCCT
Source organism: Eulemur rufifrons (assembly GCF_041146395.1). Lineage (NCBI taxonomy): Eukaryota > Metazoa > Chordata > Mammalia > Primates > Lemuridae > Eulemur > Eulemur rufifrons. The sequence goes on along the minus strand of NC_090992.1, from coordinate 39,483,254 downwards.
ATACCTAACCCTAATGCTAACCCCTAAACGTAACCCTAACCGTGACCAGTAAACCTAACCTCTAACACAAACCATAGCACATAACTCTAACCCAAAACTAACCCTAACCCTAACCCTAACCCTAAACCCTAACCCTTAACCTTAACCCTAAGCGTTAACTCTCACACTAACCTTTAATCCTAACCCTAATCCTAATCTTCAACCCTAAACCTAACACTTAACCCTAACCCTGTACCAAACCCTAACCCCTCATCTTAACCCTAACCGTAAACCTCAACCCGAAACCAAAGTGTAACCGTTAAACCTAAGAGTAATCTTTAACCCTAACCCTAATCCCTAACCCTAAGCCCTCACCCTAACACTAAACTTCATCCTTCACGCTAACCATAAACCTAACCCTAAATCTAATTCTCAGACTTCTTGCTTTCTTAGAGTTTAGAAAGCCTGCAATCCTCCCATGCCATGCGTGAAAGGAGGCTCTACCACTGTGTCCTGCATGAAACCCATGGGCTCATACCTAGAGTATGATAGAGTGGGTTCCCGGGTACAATCCCAGCCCCCTAAACTCCCCCCGCCCGCCTAATGCAGACAGGGCCTGTGCGCTAAGCATAAACAATACCTTTAACAGATAACCCTAACCCTGAACATAACACCCAACCCTGTTCCTATTTCTCCCCTTAACACGTAAACCTCACCGTGCGCCTAACTTTAACCTCTTATCCTAACGTTAATGCATAACCCGTTTCCTGAGAACAACCCCTATCCCATAATTCTAACCCTATCTCCTAGTGATAACTGTGACACCTAATCCCTAACCCTAATTCTAAACCGCTAACCCTAACCATAACCCTACCTACAACCCTAACACTGACAGTAACCCTTACTTCTAACCCCAACGCTATGCCTAACAAAAACCCTAACCCTTGACCCTAACCCTTCACCCTAACCCCTAAGCCTTACCCTAACTCTTAACCCTAATCCTAATCCTAGCCATTAAACCTAACCCTAGCTCTTAAAGCTAACACTAGGCCGGGCGCGGTGGCTCACGCCTGTAATCCTAGCACTCTGGGAGTCTGAGGTGGGCGGATCGCTTGAGCTCAGAGGTTCGAGACCAGCCTGAGCAAGAGCGAGACCCCATCTCTACTAAAAATAGAAAGAAATTATATGGACAGCTAAAAATATATATAGAAAAAAATTAGCCGGGCATGGTGGCGCATGCCTGTAGTCCCAGCTACTCGGGAGGCTGAGACAGGAGGATTCCTTGAGCTCAGGAGTTTGAGGTTGCTGTGAGCTAGGCTGATGCCACGGCACTCACTCTAGCCTGGGCAACAGAGTGAGACTCTCTCAAAAAAAAAAAAAAAAAAAAAAAAGCTAACCCTAAACCTTACCCTCACGACTGGACCTAACCCTGACACTAACCTAACACCTAACCCTAACAAGAACCCCTAAAGCTAACCCTGAACCCTATCACTAACCCTAGCAGTAAACTTTAACCCTAAACCTAAGCCCAACCCTTAACCCTAATCCTATCCTTTTACCCTAAAACTAACCCCTAAACCTAACCCCTATACCTCACCCTAACTCTAACCCCAATCCTAATTCTAACCATACCCCTTCACAAAACACTAACTCCTAACCTCTAACCCTAACACTAACCAAAAACCCTAATCACTAATCCCTAACCCTAACGCTTAACCTTTACCCTAACCGTTAACCCTCACCCTAAATCTTAACACTGACCCTAACCTTCACCTTTAACTCTAAGCCTAACCCTTAACCCTACAGTAAGGAAGACCCTTAATGCTAATGGGATCCCTTATCCCTAACCCTAACACTACAGCTAAAACTAACCCTAACCTTTGATCCTGAAACCTAACCCCTAACACTTACTTTAACCCCAAACCCTAACCCTAATCCTAAGCATTAAACCTAACCCTATCTCTGAACTCTAACGCTAGCCCTTACCCTAACGCCTAGATCTAACCCTAAATCGAACCTACCGCCTAATCCTAACCTTAAGCCCTAATGCTAACTCTAACCCTGAACCCTAAACCTACCCGTAACCCTTAACACTAACCCTATCCGTGAACCTTAACCCTGACCCTAACCATTACCCGCACCCAAGCATTTAACCCTGACCCTACCCCTAGTCCTTAATGATAACCCTAACACTAAACCCTCACCCTACTCCCAACACTTAACCCTAATCCTATCCCTTAACCCTAACCCTAACCCTAACCCTAATCCCTTATGATAACCCTAACACTAAACCCTAACCCTAAGCCCAACACTTAACCCTAATCCTATCCCTTAACCCTAACCCTAATGCTAAACCCTAAACGTAACCCTAACCGTGACCAGTAAACCTAACCCTAACCTCTAACACAAGCCATAGCACATAACTCTAAACCTAAAACGAACCCTAACCCTAACCCTAACCCTAAACCCTAACTCTTAACCTTAACCCTAAGCGTTAACTCTCGCGCTAACCTTTAATCCTAACCCTAATCCTAATCTTCAACTCTAAACCTAACACTTAACCCTAAACCTGTACCTAACCCTAACCCCTCATCTTAACCCTAACTGTAAACCTCAACCCTAAACCAAAGTGTAACCGTTAAACCTAAGAGTAACCTTTAACCCTAACCCTAATCCCTAACCCTAAGCCCTAACACTAACACTAAACTTCATCGTTCTCCCTAACCATAATCCTAACCCTAAATCTAATTCTCAGACTTCTTGCTTTCTTAGAGTTTAGAAAGCCTGCAATCCTCCCATGCCATGCGTGAAAGGAGGCTCTACCACTGTGTCCTGCATGAAACCCACGGGCCCATACCCAGAGTATGATACAGTGGGTTCCCGGGTACAATCCCAGCCCCCTAAACTCCCCCCGCCCGCCTAATGCAGACAGGGCCCGTGCGCTAAGCATAAACAATACCTTTAACAGATAACCCTAACCCTGAACATAACACCCAACCCTGTTCCTATTTCTCCCCTTAACACGTAAACCTCACCGTGCGCCTAACTTTCACCTCTTATCCTAACGTTAATGCATAACCCATTTCCTGAGAACAACCCCTATCCCATAATGCTAACCCTATCTCCTAGTCATCACTGTGACACCTAATGCCTAACCCTATTTCTAAACCGCTAACCCTAACCGTAACCCTACCTACAACCCTAACACTGACAGTAACCCTTACTTCTAACCCCAACGCTATGCCTAACAAAAACCCTAACCCTTGACCCTAACCCTTCACCCTAACCCCTAAGCCTTACCCTAACCCTTAACCCTAATCCTAATCCTAACCATTAAACCTAACCCTAGCTCTTAAAGCTAACCCTAAACCTTACCCTCACGACTGGACCTAACCCTGACACTAAACTAACACCTAACCCTAACCAGAACCCCTAAAGCTAACCCTGAACCCTATCCCTAACCCTAGCAGTAAATTTTAACCCTAAACCTAAGCCCAACCCGTAACCCTAATCCTATCCTTTTACCCTAAAAGTCACCCCTAAACCTAACCCCTATACCTCACCCTAACTCTAACCCCACTCCTAATTCTAACCATACCCCTTCATAAAACACTAACTCCTAACTGCTAATCCTAACACTAACCAAAAACCCTAATCACTAATCCCTAACCCTAACGCTTAACATTTACCTTAACCGTTAACCCTCACCCTAAATCTTAACACTGACCCTAACCTGAACCTTTAACTCTAAGCCTAACCCTTAACCCTACAGTAAGGAAGACCCTTAATGCTAATGGGATCCCTTATCCCTAACCGTAACAGTATAGCTAAAAATAACCCTAACCTTTGATCCTTAAACCTAACCCCTAACACTTACTTTAACCCCAAACCCTAACCCTAATCCTAAGCATTAAACCTAACCCTATCTCTTAACCCTAATGCTAGCCCGTACCCTAACGCCTAGATCTAACCCTAAATCTAACCTACCGCCTAATCTTAACCTTAAGCCCTAATGCTAACTCTAACCCTGAACCCTAAACCTACCCGTAACCGTTAACACTAACCCTATCCGTGAACCTTAACCCTGACCCTAACCATTACCCGCACCCAAGCATTTAACCCTGACCCTACCCCTTATCCTTAATGATAACCCTAACACTAAACCCTAACCCTAAGCCCAACACTTAACCCTAATCCTATCCCTTAACCCTAACCCTAACCCTAATGCTAACCCCTAAACGTAACCCTAACCGTGACCAGTAAACCTAACCCTAACCGCTAACACAAACCATAGCACATAATTCTAACCCTAAAACTAACCCTAAACCTAACCCTAAACCCTAACTCTTAACCTTAACCCTAAGCGTTAACTCTCACGCTAACCTTTAATCCTAACCCTAATCCTAATCTTCAACCCTAAACATAACACTTAACCCTAACCCTGTACCAAACCCTAACCCCTCATCTTAACGCTAACCGTAAACCTCAACCCGAAACCCAAGTGTAACCGTTAAACCTAAGAGTAACCTTTAACCCTAACCCTAATCCCTAACCCTAAGCCCTCACCCTAACACTAAACTTCATCCTTAACCCTAACCAGAATCCTAACCCTAAATCTAATTCTCAGACTTCTTGCTTTCTTAGAGTTTAGAAAGCCTGCAATCCTCCCATGCCATGCGTGAAAGGAGGCTCTACCACTGTGTCCTGCATGAAACCCACGGGCCCATACCCAGAGTATGATAGAGTGGGTTCCCGGGTACAATCCCAGCCCCCTAAACTCCCCCCGCCCGCCTAATGCAGACAGGGCCCGTGCGCTAAGCATAAACAATACCTTTAACAGATAACCCTAACCCTGAACATAACACCCAACCCTGTTCCTATTTCTCCCCTTAACACGTAAACCTCACCGTGCGCCTAACTTTAACCTCTTATCCTAACGTTAATGCATAACCCATTTCCTGAGAACAACCCCTATCCCATAATTCTAACCCTATCTCCTAGTCATCACTGTGGCACCTAATCCCTAACCTTAATTCTAAACCGCTAACCCTAACCGTAACCCTACCTACAACCCTAACACTGACAGTAACCCTTACTTCTAACCCCAACGCTATGCCTAACAAAAACCCTAACCCTTGACACTAACCCTTCACTCTAAGCCCCAAGCCTTACCCTAACCCTTAACCCTAATCCTAATCCTAACCATTAAACCTAACCCTAGCTCTTAAAGCTAACCCTAAACCTTACCCTCACGACTAGACCTAACCCTGACACTAACCTAACACCTAACCCTAACCAGAACCCCTAAAGCTAACCCTGAATCCTATCCCTAACCCTAGCAGTAAACTTTAACCCTAAACCTAAGCCCAACCCGTAACCCTAATCCTATCCTTTTACCCTAAAAGTCACCCCTAAACCTAACCCCTATACCTCACCCTAACTCTAATCCCAGTCCTAATTCTAACCATACCCCTTCATAAAACACTAACTCCTAACCGCTAACCCTAACACTAACCAAAATCCCTAATCCCTAATCCCTAACCCTAACGCTTAACCTTTACCCTAACCGTTAACCCTCACCCTAAATCTTAACACTGACCCTAACCTGAACCTTTAACTCTAAGCCTAACCCTTAACCCTACAGTAAGGAAGACCCTTAATGCTAATGGGATCCCTTATCCCTAACCCTAACACTACAGCTAAAAATAACCCTAACCTTTGATCCTTAAACCTAACCCCTAACACTTACTTTAACCCCAAACCCTAACCCTAATCCTAAGCATTAAACCTAACACTATCTCTTAACCCTAATGCTAGCCCTTACCCTAACGCCTAGATCTAACCCTAAATCTAACCTACCGCCTAATCTTAACCTTAAGCCCTAATGCTAACTCTAACCCTGAACCCTAAACCTACCCGTAACCGTTAACACTAACCCTATCCGTGAACCTTAACCCTGACCCTAACCATTACCCGCACCCAAGCATTTAACCCTGACCCTACCCCTAATCCTTAATGATAACCCTAACACTAAACCCTAACCCTAAGCCCAGCACTTAACCCTAATCCTCTCCCTTAACCCTAACCCTAACCCTAATGCTAACCCCTAAACGTAACCCTAACCGTGACCAGTAAACCTAACCCTAACCGCTAACACAAACCATAGCACATAATTCTAACCCTAAAACTAACCCTAACCCTAACCCTACACCCTAACTCTTAACCTTAACCCTAAGCGTTAACTCTCACGCTAACCTTTAATCCTAACCCTAATCCTAATCTTCAACCCTAAACCTAACACTTAACCCTAACCCTGTACCAAACCCTAACCCCTCATCTTAACGCTAACCGTAAACCTCAACCCGAAACCCAAGAGTAACCGTTAAACCTAAGAGTAACTTTTAACCCTAACCCTAATCCCTAACCCTAAGCCCTCACCCTAACACTAAACTTCATCCTTAACCCTATCCAGAATCCTAACCCTAAATCTAATTCTCAGACTTCTTGCTTTCTTAGAGTTTAGAAAGCCTGCAATCCTCCCATGCCATGCGTGAAAGGAGGCTCTACCACTGTGTCCTGCATGAAACCCACGGGCCCATACCCAGAGTATGATAGAGTGAGTTCCCGGGTACAATCCCAGCCCCCTAAACTCCCCCCGCCCGCCTAATGCAGACAGGGCCCGTGCGCTAAGCATAAACAATACCTTTAACAGAAAACCCTAACCCTGAACATAACACCCAACCCTGTTCCTATTTCTCCCCTTAACACGTAAACCTCACCGTGCGCCTAACTTTCACCTCTTATCCTAACGTTAATGCATAACCCATTTCCTGAGAACAACCCCTATCCCATAATTCTAACCCTATCTTCTAGTCATCACTGTGACACCTAATCCCTAACCTTAATTCTAAACCGCTAACCCTAACCGTAACCCTACCTACAACCCTAACACTGACAGTAACCCTTACTTCTAACCCCAACGCTATGCCTAACAAAAACCCTAACCCTTGACACTAACCCTTCACTCTAAGCCCCAAGCCTTACCCTAACCCTTAACCCTAATCCTAATCCTAATCATTAAACCTAACCCTAGCTCTTAAAGCTAACCCTAAACCTTACCCTCACGACTAGACCTAACCCTGACACTAACCTAACACCTAACCCTAACCAGAACCCCTAAAGCTAACCTGACCCCTATCCCTAACACTAGCAGTAAACTTTAACCCTAAACCTAAGCCCAACCCGTAACCCTAATCCTATCCTTTTACCCTAAAAGTCACCCCTAAACCTAACCCCTATACCTCACCCTAACTCTAACCCCAGTCCTAATTCTAACCATACCCCTTCATAAAACACTAACTCCTAACCGCTAACCCTAACACTAACCAAAAACCCTAATCCCTAATCCCTAACCCTAACGCTTAACCTTTACCCTAACCGTTAACCCTCACCCTAAATCTTAACACTGACTCTAACCTGAACCTTTAACTCTAAGCCTAACCCTTAACCCTACAGTAAGGAAGACCCTTAATGCTAATGGGATCCCTTATCCCTAACCCTAACACTACAGCTAAAAATAACCCTAACCTTTGATCCTTAAACCTAACCCCTAACACTTACTTTAACCCCAAACCCTAACCCTAATCCTAAGCATTAAACCTCACCCTATCTCTTAACCCTAATGCTAGCCCTTACCCTAACGCCTAGATCTAACCCTAAATCTAACCTACCGCCTAATCCTAACCTTAAGCCCTAATGCTAACTCTAACCCTGAACCCTAAACCTACCGGTAACCCTTAACACTAACCCTATCCGTGAACCTTAACCCTGACCCTAACCATTACCCGCACCCAAGCATTTAATCCTGACCGTAACCCTAATCCTTAATGATAACCCTAACACTAAACCCTAACCCTAAGCCCAACACTTAACCCTAATCCTATCCCTTAACCCTAACCCTAACCCTAATGCTAACCCCTAAATGTAACCCTAACCGCGACCAGTAAACCTAAACCTAACCTCTAACACAAACCATAGCACATAACTCTAACCCTAAAACTAACCCTAACCCTAACCCTAACCCTAAACCCTAACTCTTAACCTTAACCCTAAGCGTTAACTCTCACGCTAACCTTTAATCCTAACCCTAATCCTAATCTTCAACCCTAAACCTAACACTTACCCTAACCCTGTACCAAACCCTAACCCCTCATCTTAACCCTAACCGTAAACCTCAACCCGAAACCCAAGTGTAACCGTTAAACCTAAGAGTAACCTTTAACCCTAACCCTAATCCCTAACCCTAAGCCCTCACCCTAACACTAAACTTCATTCTTCACCCTAACCGTAATCCTAACCCTAAATCTAATTCTCAGACTTCTTGCTTTCTTAAAGTTTAGAAAGCCTGCAATCCTCCGATGCCATGCGTGAAAGGAGGCTCTACCACTGTGTCCTGCATGAAACCCACGGGCCCATACCCAGAGTATGATAGAGTGGGTTCCCGGGTACAATCCCAGCCCCCTAAACTCCCCCCACCCGCCTAATGCAGACAGGGCCCGTGCGCTAAGCATAAACAATACCTTTAACAGATAACCCTAACCCTGAACATAACACCCAACCCTGTTCCTATTTCTCCCCTTAACACGTAAACCTCACCGTGCGCCTAACTTTCACCTCTTATCCTAACGTTAATGCATAACCCATTTCCTGAGAACAACCCCTATCCCATAATTCTAACCCTATCTCCTAGTCATCACTGTGACACCTAATCCCTAACCCTAATTCTAAACCGCTAACCCTAACCATAACCCTACCTACAACCCTAACACTGACAGTAACCCTTACTTCTAAACCCAACGTTATGCCTAACATAAACCCTAACCCTTGACCCTAACCCTTCACCCTAACCCATAAGCCTTACCCTAACCCTTAACCCTAATCCTAATGCTAACCATTAAACCTAACCCTAGCTCTTAAAGCTAACCCTAAACCTTACCCTCACGACTAGACCTAACCCTGACACTAAGCTAACACCTAACCCTACCCATAACCCTAAAGATAACCCAGAACCCTATCCCTAACCCTAGCAGTAAACTTTAACCCTAAACCTAAGCCCAACCCGTAACCCTAATCCTATCCTTTTACCCTAAAACTAACCCCTAAATCTAACCGCTAAATCTTACCCCTATACCTCACCCTAACTCTAACCCCAAACCTAATTCTAACCATACCCCTTCATAAAACACTAACTCCTAACCGCTAACCCTAACACTAACCAAAAACCCTAATCACTAAACCCTAACCCTAACGCTTAACCTTTACCCTAACCGTTAACCCTCACCCTAAATCTTAACACTGACCCTAACCTTAACCTTTAACTCTAAGCCTAACCCTTAACCGTACAGTAAGGAAGACCCTTAATGCTAATGGGATCCCTTATCCCTAACCCTAACACTACAGCTAAAAATAACCCTAACCTTGGATCCTTAGACCTAACCCCTAACACTTACTTTAACCCCAAACCCTAACCCTAATCCTAAGCATTAAACCTAACCCTATCTCTTAACCCTAACGCTAGCCCTTACCCTAACGCCTAGATCTAACCCTAAATCTAACCTACCGCCTAATCCTAACCTTAAGCCCGAATGCTAACTCTAACCCTGAACCCTAAACCTACCCGTAACCCTTAATACTAACCCTATCCATGAACCTTAACCCTGCCCCTAACAATTACCCGCACCCAAGCATTTAACCCTGACCCTAACCCTAATCCTTAATGCTAACCCTAACACTAAACCCTAACCCTAAGCCCAACACTTATCCCTAATCCTATCCCTTAACCCTAACCCTAACCCTAATGCTACCCCCTAAACGTAACCCTAACCGTGACCAGTAAACCTAAGGCTAACCTCTAACACAAACCATAGCACATAACTCTAACCCTAAAACTAACCCTAACCCTAACCGTAACCTAAACCCTAACTCTTAACCTTAACCCTAAGCGTTAACTCTCGCGCTAACCTTTAATCCTAACCCTAATCCTAATCTTCAACTCTAAACCTAACACTTAACCCTAAACCTGTACCTAACCCTAACCCCTCATCTTAACCCTAACTGTAAACCTCAACCCTAAACCAAAGTGTAACCGTTAAACCTAAGAGTAACCTTTAACCCTAACCCTAATCCCTAACCCTAAGCCCTAACACTAACACTAAACTTCATCGTTCTCCCTAACCATAATCCTAACCCTAAATCTAATTCTCAGACTTCTTGCTTTCTTAGAGTTTAGAAAGCCTGCAATCCTTCCATGCCATGCGTGAAAGGAGGCTCTACCACTGTGTCCTGCATGAAACCCACGGGCCCATACCCAGAGTATGATACAGTGGGTTCCCGGGTACAATCCCAGCCCCCTAAACTCCCCCCGCCCGCCTAATGCAGACAGGGCCCGTGCGCTAAGCATAAACAATACCTTTAACAGATAACCCTAACCCTGAACATAACACCCAACCCTGTTCCTATTTCTCCCCTTAACACGTAAACCTCACCGTGCGCCTAACTTTCACCTCTTATCCTAACGTTAATGCATAACCCATTTCCTGAGAACAACCCCTATCCCATAATTCTAACCCTATCTCCTAGTCATCACTGTGACACCTAATGCCTAACCCTATTTCTAAACCGCTAACCCTAACCGTAACCCTACCTACAACCCTAACACTGACAGTAACCCTTACTTCTAACCCCAACGCTATGCCTAACAAAAACCCTAACCCTTGACCCTAACCCTTCACCCTAACCCCTAAGCCTTACCCTAACCCTTAACCCTAATCCTAATCCTAACCATTAAACCTAACCCTAGCTCTTAAAGCTAACCCTAAACCTTACCCTCACGACTGGACCTAACCCTGACACTAAACTAACACCTAACCCTAACCAGAACCCCTAAAGCTAACCCTGAACCCTATCCCTAACCCTAGCAGTAAATTTTAACCCTAAACCTAAGCCCAACCCGTAACCCTAATCCTATCCTTTTACCCTAAAAGTCACCCCTAAACCTAACCCCTATACCTCACCCTAACTCTAACCCCACTCCTAATTCTAACCATACCCCTTCATAAAACACTAACTCCTAACTGCTAATCCTAACACTAACCAAAAACCCTAATCACTAATCCCTAACCCTAACGCTTAACATTTACCTTAACCGTTAACCCTCACCCTAAATCTTAACACTGACCCTAACCTGAACCTTTAACTCTAAGCCTAACCCTTAACCCTACAGTAAGGAAGACCCTTAATGCTAATGGGATCCCTTATCCCTAACCGTAACAGTATAGCTAAAAATAACCCTAACCTTTGATCCTTAAACCTAACCCCTAACACTTACTTTAACCCCAAACCCTAACCCTAATCCTAAGCATTAAACCTAACCCTATCTCTTAACCCTAATGCTAGCCCGTACCCTAACGCCTAGATCTAACCCTAAATCTAACCTACCGCCTAATCTTAACCTTAAGCCCTAATGCTAACTCTAACCCTGAACCCTAAACCTACCCGTAACCGTTAACACTAACCCTATCCGTGAACCTTAACCCTGACCCTAACCATTACCCGCACCCAAGCATTTAACCCTGACCCTACCCCTTATCCTTAATGATAACCCTAACACTAAACCCTAACCCTAAGCCCAACACTTAACCCTAATCCTATCCCTTAACCCTAACCCTAACCCTAATGCTAACCCCTAAACGTAACCCTAACCGTGACCAGTAAACCTAACCCTAACCGCTAACACAAACCATAGCACATAATTCTAACCCTAAAACTAACCCTAAACCTAACCCTAAACCCTAACTCTTAACCTTAACCCTAAGCGTTAACTCTCACGCTAACCTTTAATCCTAACCCTAATCCTAATCTTCAACCCTAAACCTAACACTTAACCCTAACCCTGTACCAAACCCTAACCCCTCATCTTAACGCTAACCGTAAACCTCAACCCGAAACCCAAGTGTAACCGTTAAACCTAAGAGTAACCTTTAACCCTAACCCTAATCCCTAACCCTAAGCCCTCACCCTAACACTAAACTTCATCCTTAACCCTAACCAGAATCCTAACCCTAAATCTAATTCTCAGACTTCTTGCTTTCTTAGAGTTTAGAAAGCCTGCAATCCTCCCATGCCATGCGTGAAAGGAGGCTCTACCACTGTGTCCTGCATGAAACCCACGGGCCCATACCCAGAGTATGATAGAGTGGGTTCCCGGGTACAATCCCAGCCCCCTAAACTCCCCCCGCCCGCCTAATGCAGACAGGGCCCGTGCGCTAAGCATAAACAATACCTTTAACAGATAACCCTAACCCTGAACATAACACCCAACCCTGTTCCTATTTCTCCCCTTAACACGTAAACCTCACCGTGCGCCTAACTTTAACCTCTTATCCTAACGTTAATGCATAACCCATTTCCTGAGAACAACCCCTATCCCATAATTCTAACCCTATCTCCTAGTCATCACTGTGGCACCTAATCCCTAACCTTAATTCTAAACCGCTAACCCTAACCGTAACCCTACCTACAACCCTAACACTGACAGTAACCCTTACTTCTAACCCCAACGCTATGCCTAACAAAAACCCTAACCCTTGACACTAACCCTTCACTCTAAGCCCCAAGCCTTACCCTAACCCTTAACCCTAATCCTAATCCTAACCATTAAACCTAACCCTAGCTCTTAAAGCTAACCCTAAACCTTACCCTCACGACTAGACCTAACCCTGACACTAACCTAACACCTAACCCTAACCAGAACCCCTAAAGCTAACCCTGAATCCTATCCCTAACCCTAGCAGTAAACTTTAACCCTAAACATAAGCCCAACCCGTAACCCTAATCCTATCCTTTTACCCTAAAAGTCACCCCTAAACCTAACCCCTATACCTCACCCTAACTCTAATCCCAGTCCTAATTCTAACCATACCCCTTCATAAAACACTAACTCCTAACCGCTAACCCTAACACTAACCAAAATCCCTAATCCCTAATCCCTAACCCTAACGCTTAACCTTTACCCTAACCGTTAACCCTCACCCTAAATCTTAACACTGACCCTAACCTGAACCTTTAACTCTAAGCCTAACCCTTAACCCTACAGTAAGGAAGACCCTTAATGCTAATGGGATCCCTTATCCCTAACCCTAACACTACAGCTAAAAATAACCCTAACCTTTGATCCTTAAACCTAACCCCTAACACTTACTTTAACCCCAAACCCTAACCCTAATCCTAAGCATTAAACCTAACACTATCTCTTAACCCTAATGCTAGCCCTTACCCTAACGCCTAGATCTAACCCTAAATCTAACCTACCGCCTAATCTTAACCTTAAGCCCTAATGCTAACTCTAACCCTGAACCCTAAACCTACCCGTAACCGTTAACACTAACCCTATCCGTGAACCTTAACCCTGACCCTAACCATTACCCGCACCCAAGCATTTAACCCTGACCCTACCCCTAATCCTTAATGATAACCCTAACACTAAACCCTAACCCTAAGCCCAGCACTTAACCCTAATCCTCTCCCTTAACCCTAACCCTAACCCTAATGCTAACCCCTAAACGTAACCCTAACCGTGACCAGTAAACCTAACCCTAACCGCTAACACAAACCATAGCACATAATTCTAACCCTAAAACTAACCCTAACCCTAACCCTACACCCTAACTCTTAACCTTAACCCTAAGCGTTAACTCTCACGCTAACCTTTAATCCTAACCCTAATCCTAATCTTCAACCCTAAACCTAACACTTAACCCTAACCCTGTACCAAACCCTAACCCCTCATCTTAACGCTAACCGTAAACCTCAACCCGAAACCCAAGAGTAACCGTTAAACCTAAGAGTAACTTTTAACCCTAACCCTAATCCCTAACCCTAAGCCCTCACCCTAACACTAAACTTCATCCTTAACCCTATCCAGAATCCTAACCCTAAATCTAATTCTCAGACTTCTTGCTTTCTTAGAGTTTAGAAAGCCTGCAATCCTCCCATGCCATGCGTGAAAGGAGGCTCTACCACTGTGTCCTGCATGAAACCCACGGGCCCATACCCAGAGTATGATAGAGTGAGTTCCCGGGTACAATCCCAGCCCCCTAAACTCCCCCCGCCCGCCTAATGCAGACAGGGCCCGTGCGCTAAGCATAAACAATACCTTTAACAGAAAACCCTAACGCTGAACATAACACCCAACCCTGTTCCTATTTCTCCCCTTAACACGTAAACCTCACCGTGCGCCTAACTTTAACCTCTTATCCTAACGTTAATGCATAACCCATTTCCTGAGAACAACCCCTATCCCATAATTCTAACCCTATCTTCTAGTCATCACTGTGACACCTAATCCCTAACCTTAATTCTAAACCGCTAACCCTAACCGTAACCCTACCTACAACCCTAACACTGACAGTAACCCTTACTTCTAACCCCAACGCTATGCCTAACAAAAACCCTAACCCTTGACCCTAACCCTTCACTCTAAGCCCCAAGCCTTACCCTAACCCTTAACCCTAATCCTAATCCTAATCATTAAACCTAACCCTAGCTCTTAAAGCTAACCCTAAACCTTACCCTCACGACTAGACCTAACCCTGACACTAACCTAACACCTAACCCTAACCAGAACCCCTAAAGCTAACCTGACCCCTATCCCTAACACTAGCAGTAAACTTTAACCCTAAACCTAAGCCCAACCCGTAACCCTAATCCTATCCTTTTACCCTAAAAGTCACCCCTAAACCTAACCCCTATACCTCACCCTAACTCTAACCCCAGTCCTAATTCTAACCATACCCCTTCATAAAACACTAACTCCTAACCGCTAACCCTAACACTAACCAAAAACCCTAATCCCTAATCCCTAACCCTAACGCTTAACCTTTACCCTAACCGTTAACCCTCACCCTAAATCTTAACACTGACTCTAACCTGAACCTTTAACTCTAAGCCTAACCCTTAACCCTACAGTAAGGAAGACCCTTAATGCTAATGGGATCCCTTATCCCTAACCCTAACACTACAGCTAAAAATAACCCTAACCTTTGATCCTTAAACCTAACCCCTAACACTTACTTTAACCCCAAACCCTAACCCTAATCCTAAGCATTAAACCTCACCGTATCTCTTAACCCTAATGCTAGCCCTTACCCTAACGCCTAGATCTAACCCTAAATCTAACCTACCGCCTAATCCTAACCTTAAGCCCTAATGCTAACTCTAACCCTGAACCCTAAACCTACCGGTAACCCTTAACACTAACCCTATCCGTGAACCTTAACCCTGACCCTAACCATTACCCGCACCCAAGCATTTAATCCTGACCGTAACCCTAATCCTTAATGATAACCCTAACACTAAACCCTAACCCTAAGCCCAACACTTAACCCTAATCCTATCCCTTAACCCTAACCCTAACCCTAATGCTAACCCCTAAATGTAACCCTAACCGCGACCAGTAAACCTAAACCTAACCTCTAACACAAACCATAGCACATAACTCTAACCCTAAAACTAACCCTAACCCTAACCCTAACCCTAAACCCTAACTCTTAACCTTAACCCTAAGCGTTAACTCTCACGCTAACCTTTAATCCTAACCCTAATCCTAATCTTCAACCCTAAACCTAACACTTACCCTAACCCTGTACCAAACCCTAACCCCTCATCTTAACCCTAACCGTAAACCTCAACCCGAAACCCAAGTGTAACCGTTAAACCTAAGAGTAACCTTTAACCCTAACCCTAATCCCTAACCCTAAGCCCTCACCCTAACACTAAACTTCATTCTTCACCCTAACCGTAATCCTAACCCTAAATCTAATTCTCAGACTTCTTGCTTTCTTAAAGTTTAGAAAGCCTGCAATCCTCCGATGCCATGCGTGAAAGGAGGCTCTACCACTGTGTCCTGCATGAAACCCACGGGCCCATACCCAGAGTATGATAGAGTGGGTTCCCGGGTACAATCCCAGCCCCCTAAACTCCCCCCACCCGCCTAATGCAGACAGGGCCCGTGCGCTAAGCATAAACAATACCTTTAACAGATAACCCTAACCCTGAACATAACACCCAACCCTGTTCCTATTTCTCCCCTTAACACGTAAACCTCACCGTGCGCCTAACTTTCACCTCTTATCCTAACGTTAATGCATAACCCATTTCCTGAGAACAACCCCTATCCCATAATTCTAACCCTATCTCCTAGTCATCACTGTGACACCTAATCCCTAACCCTAATTCTAAACCGCTAACCCTAACCATAACCCTACCTACAACCCTAACACTGACAGTAACCCTTACTTCTAAACCCAACGTTATGCCTAACATAAACCCTAACCCTTGACCCTAACCCTTCACCCTAACCCATAAGCCTTACCCTAACCCTTAACCCTAATCCTAATGCTAACCATTAAACCTAACCCTAGCTCTTAAAGCTAACCCTAAACCTTACCCTCACGACTAGACCTAACCCTGACACTAAGCTAACACCTAACCCTAACCATAACCCTAAAGATAACCCAGAACCCTATCCCTAACCCTAGCAGTAAACTTTAACCCTAAACCTAAGCCCAACCCGTAACCCTAATCCTATCCTTTTACCCTAAAACTAACCCCTAAATCTAACCGCTAAATCTTACCCCTATACCTCACCCTAACTCTAACCCCAAACCTAATTCTAACCATACCCCTTCATAAAACACTAACTCCTAACCGCTAACCCTAACACTAACCAAAAACCCTAATCACTAAACCCTAACCCTAACGCTTAACCTTTACCCTAACCGTTAACCCTCACCCTAAATCTTAACACTGACCCTAACCTTAACCTTTAACTCTAAGCCTAACCCTTAACCGTACAGTAAGGAAGACCCTTAATGCTAATGGGATCCCTTATCCCTAACCCTAACACTACAGCTAAAAATAACCCTAACCTTGGATCCTTAGACCTAACCCCTAACACTTACTTTAACCCCAAACCCTAACCCTAATCCTAAGCATTAAACCTAACCCTATCTCTTAACCCTAACGCTAGCCCTTACCCTAACGCCTAGATCTAACCCTAAATCTAACCTACCGCCTAATCCTAACCTTAAGCCCGAATGCTAACTCTAACCCTGAACCCTAAACCTACCCGTAACCCTTAATACTAACCCTATCCATGAACCTTAACCCTGACCCTAACAATTACCCGCACCCAAGCATTTAACCCTGACCCTAACCCTAATCCTTAATGCTAACCCTAACACTAAACCCTAACCCTAAGCCCAACACTTATCCCTAATCCTATCCCTTAACCCTAACCCTAACCCTAATGCTACCCCCTAAACGTAACCCTAACCGTGACCAGTAAACCTAAGGCTAACCTCTAACACAAACCATAGCACATAACTCTAACCCTAAAACTAACCCTAACCCTAACCCTAACCTAAACCCTAACTCTTAACCTTAACCCTAAGCGTTAACTCTCACGCTAACCTTTAATCCTAACCTTAATCCTAAACTTCAACCCTAAATCTAACACTTAACCCTAACCCTGTACCAAACCCTAACCCCTCATCTTAACCCTAACCGTAAACCTCAACCCTAAACCAAAGTTTAACCGTTAAACCTAAGAGTAACCTTTAACCCTAACCCTAATCCCTAACCCTAAGCCCTCACCCTAACACTAAACTTCATCCTTAACCCTAACCAGAATCCTAACCCTAAATCTAATTCTCAGACTTCTTGCTTTCTTAAAGTTTAGAAAGCCTGCAATCCTCCCATGCCATGCGTGAAAGGAGGCTCTACCACTGTGTCCTGCATGAAACCCACGGGCCCATACCCAGAGTATGATAGAGTGGGTTCCCGGGTACAATCCCAGCCCCCTAAACTCCCCCCGCCCGCCTAATGCAGACAGGGCCCGTGCGCTAAGCATAAACAATACCTTTAACAGATAACCCTAACCCTGAACATAACACCCAACCCTGTTCCTATTTCTCCCCTTAACACGTAAACCTCACCGTGCGCCTAACTTTAACCTCTTATCCTAACGTTAATGCATAACCCATTTCCTGAGAACAACCCCTATCCCATAATTCTAACCCTATCTCCTAGTCATCACTGTGACACCTAATCCCTAACCCTAATTCTAAACCGCTAACCCTAACCGTAACCCTACCTACAACCCTAACACTGACAGTAACCCTTACTTCTAACCCCAACGCTATGCCTAACAAAAACCCTAACCCTTGACCCTAACCCTTCAATCTAAGCCCTAAGCCTTACCCTAACCCTTAACTCTAATCCTAATCCTAACCATTAAACCTAACCCTAGCTCTTAAAGCTAACCCTAAACCTTACCCTCACGACTAGACCTAACCCTGACACTAACCTAACACCTAACCCTAACCAGAACCCCTAAAGCTAACCCTGAACCATATCCCTTACCCTGGCAGTAAACTTTAACCCTAAACCTAAGCCCAACCCGTAACCCTAATCCTATCCTTTTACCCTAAAACTAACCCCTAAACCTAACCCCTATACCTCACCCTAACTCTAACCACAGTCCTAATTCTAACCATACCCCTTCATAAAACACTAACTCCTAACCGCTAACCCTAACACTAACCAAAAACCCTAATCACTAATCCCTAACCCTAACGCTTAACCTTTACCCTAACCGTAAACCCTCACCCTAAATCTTAACACTGACCCTAACCTGAACCCTTAACTCTAAGCCTAACCCTTAACCGTACAGTAAGGAAGACCCTTAATGCTAATGGGATCCTTTATCCCTAACCCTAACACTACAGCTAAAAATAACCCTAACCTTTAATCCTTAAACCTAACCCCTAACACTTACTTTAACCCCAAACCCTAACCCTAATCCTAAGCATTAAACCTAACACTATCTCTTAACCCTAATGGTAGCCCTTACCCTAACGCCTAGATCTAACCCTAAATCTAACCTACCGCCTAATCCTAACCTTAAGCCCTAATGCTAACTCTAACCCTGAACCCTAAACCTACCCGTAACTCTTAACACTAACCCTATCCGTGAACCTTAACCCTGACCCTAACCAATACCCGCACCCAAGCATTTAACCCTGACCCTAACCCTAATCCTTAATGCTAACCCTAACACTAAACCCTAACCCTAAGCCCAACACTTAACCCTAATCCTATCCCTTAACCCTAACCCTAACCCTAAGGCTAACCCCTAAACGTAACCCTAACCGTGACCAGTAAACCTAAACCTAACCTCTAACACAAACAATAGCACATAACTCTAACCCTAAAACTAACCCTAACCCTAACCCTAACCCTAAATCCTAACTCTTAACCTTAACCCTAAGCGTTAACTCTCACGCTAACCTTTAATCCTAACCCTAATCCTAATTTTCAACCCTAAACCTAACACTTACCCTAACCCTGTACCAAACACTAACCCCTCATCTTAACCCTAACCGTAAACCTCAACCCTAAACCCAAGTGTAACCGTTAAAACTAAGAGTAACCTTTAACCCTAACCCTAATCCCTAACCCTAAGCCCTCACCCTAACACTAAATTTCATCCTTCACCCTAACCATAATCCTAACCCTAAATCTAATTCTCAGTCTTCTTGCTTTCTTAGAGTTTAGAAAGCCTGCAATCCTCCCATGCCATGCGTGAAAGGAGGCTCTACCACTGTGTCCTGCATGAAACCCACGGGCCCATACCCAGAGTATGATAGAGTGGGTTCCCGGGTACAATCCCAGCCCCCTAAAATCCCCCCGCCCGCCTAATGCAGACAGGGCCCGTGCGCTAAGCATAAACAATACCTTTAACAGATAACCCTAACCCTGAACATAACACCCAACCCTGTTCCTATTTCTCCCCTTAACACGTAAACCTCACCGTGCGCCTAACTTTAACCTCTTATCCTAACCTTAATGCATAACCCATTTCCTGAGAACAACCCCTATCCCATAATTCTAACCCTATCTCCTAGTCATCACTGTGACACCTAATCCCTAACCCTAATTCTAAACCGCTAACCCTAACTGTAACCCTACCTACAACCCTAACACTGACAGTAACCCTTACTTCTAACCCCAACGCTATGCCTAACAAAAACCCTAACCCTTGACCCTAACCCTTCACCCTAACCCCTAAGCCTTACCCTAACCATTAACCCTAATCCGAATCCTAACCATTAAACCTAACCCTAGCTCTTCAAGCTAAGCCTAAACCTTACCCTCACGACTGGACCTAACCCTGACACTAACCTAACACCTAACCCTAACCAGAACCCCTAAAGCTAACCCTGAACCCTATCCCTAACCCTAGCAGTAAACTTTAACCCTAAACCTAATCCCAACCCGTAACCCTAAACCTATCCTTTTACCCTAAAACTAACCCCTAAACCTAACCCCTATACCTCACCCTAACTCTAACCCCAATCCTAATTCTAACCATACCCCTTCATAAAACACTAACTCCTAACCGCTAACCCTAACACTAACCAAAAACCCTAATCACTAATCCCTAACCCTAACGCTTAACCTTTACCCTAACCGTTAACCCTCACCCTATATCTTAACACTGACCCTAACCTTAACCTTTAACTCTAAGCCTAACCCTTAACCCTACAGTAAGGAAAGACCCTTAATGCTAATGGGATCCCTTATCCCTAACCCTAACACTACAGCAAAAAATAACCCTAACCTTTGATCCTTAAACCTAACCCCTAACACTTACTTTAACCCCAAACCCTAACCCTAATTCTCAGCATTCAACCTAACCCTATCCCTTAACCCTAACGCTAGCCCTTACCCTAACGCCTAGATCTAACCCCAAATCTAACCTACCGCCTAATCCTAACCTTAAGCCCTAATGCTAACTCTAACCCTGAACCCTAAACCTACCCGTAACCCTTAACACTAACCCTATCCGTGAACCTTAACCCTGACCCTAACCATTACCCGCACCCAAGCATTTAAACCTGACCCTACCCCTAATCCTTAATGATAACCCTAACACTAAACCCTAACCCTAAGCCCAACACTTAACCCTAATCCTATCCCTTAACCCTAACCCTAACCCTAATGCTAACCCCTAAACGTAACCCTAACCGTGACCAGTAAACCTAACCCTATCCGCTAACACAAACCATAGCACATAACTCTAACCCTAAAACTAACCCTAACCCTAACCCTAAACCCTAACTCTTAACCTTAACCCTAAGCGTTAACTCTCACGCTAACCTTTAATCCTAACCCTAATCCTAATCTTCAACCCTAAACCTAACACTTAACCCTAACCCTGTACCAAACCCTAACCCCTCATCTTAACCTTAACCGTAAACCTCAACCCGAAACCCAAGTGTAACCGTTAAATCTAAGAGTAACCTTTAACCCTCACCCTTATCCCTAACCGTAAGCCCTCACCCTAACACTAAACTTCATCCTTAACCCTAACCAGAATCCTAACCCTAAATCTAATTCTCAGACTTCTTGCTTTCTTAGAGTTTAGAAAGCCTGCAATCCTCCCATGCCATGCGTCAAAGGAGGCTCTACCACTGTGTCCTGCATGAAACCCACGGGCCCATACCCAGAGTATGATAGAGTGGGTTCCCGGGTACAATCCCAGCCCGCTAAACTCCCCCCGCCCGCCTAATGCAGACAGGGCCCGGGCGCTAAGCATAAACAATACCTTTAACAGATAACCCTAACCCTGAACATAACACCCAACCCTGTTCCTATTTCTCCCTTTAACACGGAAACCTCACCGTACGCCTAACTTTAACCTCTTATCCTAACGTTAATGCATAACCCATTTCCTGAGAACAACCCCTATCCCATAATTCTAACCCTATCTCCTAGTCATCACTGTGACACCTAATCCCTAACCCTATTTCTAAACCGCTAACCCTAACCGTAACCCTACCTACAACCCTAACACTGGCAGTAATCCTTACATCTAAACCCAACGCTATGCCTAACAAAAACCCTAACCCTTGTCCCTAACCCTTCACCCTAACCCCTAAGCCTTACCCTAACCCTTAACCCTAATCCTAATCCTAAACATTAAAGCTAACCCTAGCTCTTAAATCTAACCCTAAACCTTACCCTCACGACTGGACCTAACCCTGACACTAACCTAACACCTAACCCTAACCAGAACCTCTAAAGCTAACCCTGAACCCTATCCCTAACCCTAGCAGTAAACTTTAACCCTAAACCTAAGCCCAACCCGTACCCCTAATCCTATCCTTATACCCTAAAAATCACCCCTAAACCTAACACCTATACCTCACCCTAACTCTAACCCCAGTCCTAATTCTAACCATACCCCTTCATAAAACACTATCTCCTAACCGCTAACCCTAACACTAACCAAAAACCCTAATCCCTGATCCCTAACCCTAACGCTTAACCTTTACCCTAACCGTTAACCCTCACCCTAAATCTTAACACTGACCCTAACCTGAACCTTTAACTCTAAGCCTAACCCTTAACCCTACAGTAAGGAAGACCCTTAATGCTAATGGGATCCCTTATCCCTAACCCTAACACTACAGCTAAAAAATAACCCTAACCTTTGATCCTTAAATCTAAGCCCTAACACTTACTTTAACCCCAAACCCAAACCCTAATCCTAAGCATTAAACCTAACCCTATCTCTTAACCCTAACGCTAGCCCTTACCCTAACGCCTAGATCTAACCCTAAATCTAACCTACCGCCTAATCCTAACCTTAAGCCCTAATGCTAACTCTAACCATGAACCCTAAACCTACCCGTAACCCTTAACACTAACCCTATCCGTGAACCTTAACCCTGACCCTAACCATTACCCGCCCCCAAGCATTTAACCCTGACCCTACCCTTAACCCTTAATGATAACCCTAACACTAAACCCTAACCCTAAGCCCAACACTTAACCCTAATCCTATCCCTTAACCCTAACCCTAACCCTAACCCTAATGCTAACCCCTAAACCTAACCCTAAGCGTCACCAGTAAACCTAAACCTAACCTCTAACACAAACCATAGCACATAACTCTAACCCTAACCCTAACCCTAAACCCTAACTGTTAACCTTAACCTTAAGCGTTAACTCTCACGCTAACCTTTAATCCTAACCCTAATCCTAATCTTCAAACCTAAACCTAACACTTAACCCTAACCCTGTACCAAACCCTAACCCCTCATCTTAACCCTAACCGTAAACCTCAACCCTAAACCAAAGTGTAACCGTTAAACCTAAGAGTAACCTTTAATCCTAACCCTAATCCCTAACCCTAAGCCCTCACCCTAACACTAAACTTCATCCTTAACCCTAACCAGAATCCTAACCCTAAATCTAATTCTCAGACTTCTTGCTTTCTTAGAGTTTAGAAAGCCTGAAATCCTCCCATGCCATGCGTGAATGGAGGCTCTACCACTGTGTCCTGCATGAAACCCACGGGCCCAGACCCAGAGTATGATAGAGTGGGTTCCTGGGTACAATCCCAGCCCCCTAAACTCCCCCCGCCCGTCTACTGCAGACAGGGCCCGTGTGCTAAGCATAAACAGTACCTTTAACAGATAACCCTAACCCTGAACATAACACCCAACCCTGTTCCTATTTCTCCCCTTAACACGTAAACCTCACTGTGCGCCTAACTTTAACATCTTATCCTAACGTTAATGCATAACCCATTTCCTGAGAACAACCCCTATCCCATAATTCTAACCCTATCTCCTAGTCATCACTGTGACATGTAATCCCTAACCCTAATTCTAAACCGCTAACCCTAACCGTAACCCTACCTACAACCCTAACACTGACAGTAACCCTTACTTCTAACCCCAACGCTATGCCTAACAAAAACCCTAACCCTTGACCCTAACCCTTCACCCTAACCCCTAAGCCTTACCCTAACCCTTAACCCTAATCCTAATCCTAACCATTAAACCTAACCCTAGCTCTTAAAGATAACCCTAAACCTTACCCTCATGACTATACCTAACCCTGACACTAACCTAACACCTAACCCTAACCAGAACCCCTAAAGCTAACCCTGAAAGCTATCCCTAACCCTAGCAGTAAACTTTAACCCTAAACCTAAGCCCAACCCCTAACCCTAATCCTATCCTTTTACCCTAAAACTAACCCCTAAACTTAACCCCTATACCTCACCCTAACTCTAACCCCAATCCTAATTCTAACCATACCCCTTCATAAAACACTAACTCCTAACTGCTAACCATAACACTATCCAAAAACCCTAATCACTAATCCCTAACCCTAACGCTTAAGCTTTACCCTAACCGTTAACCCTCACCCTAAATCTTAACACTGACCCTAACCTGAACCTTTAACTCTAAGCCTAACCCTTAACCCTACAGTAAGGAAGACCCTTAATGCTAATGGGATCCCTTATCCCTAACCATAACACTACAGCTAAAAATAACCCTAACCTTTGATCCTTAAACCTAACCCCTAACACTTATTTTAACCCCAAACCCTAACCCTAATCCTAAGCATTAAACCTAACCCTATCTCTTAACCCTAACGCTAGCCCTTACACTAACGCCTAGATCTAACCCTAAATTTAACCTACCGCCTAATCCTAACCTTAAGCCCTAATGCTAACTCTAACCCTGAACCCTAAACCTACCCGTAACCCTTAACACTAACCCTATCCGTGAACCTTAACCCTGACCCTAACCATTACCCGCACCCAAGCATTTAACCCTGACCCTACCCCTAATCCTTAATGATAAACCTAACACTAAACCCTAACCCTAAGCCCAACACTTAACCCTAATCCTATCCCTTAACCCTAACCCTAACCCTAACCCTAATGCTAACCCCTAAACGTAACCCTAACCGTCACCAGTAAACCTAACGCTAACCTCTAACACAAACCATACCACATAACTCTAACCCTAAAACTAACACTAACCCTAACTCTAACCCTAAACCCTAACTCTTAACCTTAACCCTAAGCGTTAACTCTCACGCTAACCTTTAATCCTAACCCTAATCCGAATCTTCAACCCTAAACCTAACACTTAACCCTAACCCTGTACCTTACCCTAACCCCTCATCTTAACCCTAACCGTAAACCTCAACCCGAAACCAAAGTGTAACCGTTAAAACTCAGAGTAACCTTTGACCCTAACCCTAATCCCTAACCCTAAGCCCTCACCCTAACACTAAACTTCATCCTTAACCCTAACCAGAATCCTAACCCTAAATCTAATTCTCAGACTTCTTGCTTTCTTAGAGTTTAGAAAGCCTGCAATCCTCCCATGCCATGCGTGAAAGGAGGCTCTACCACTGTGTCCTGCATGAAACCCACGGGCCCATACCCAGAGTATGATACAGTGGGTTCCCGGGTACAATCCCAGCCCCCTAAGCTCCCCCCGCCCGCCTAATGCAGACAGGGCCCGTGCGCTAAGCATAAACAATACCTTTAACAGATAACCCTAACCCTGAACATAACACCCAAATCTGTTCCTATTTCTCCCCTTAACACGTAAACCTCACCGTTCGCCTAACTTTAACCTCTTATCCTAACGTTAATGCATAAACCATTTCCTGAGAACAACCCCTATCCCATAATTCTAACCCTATCTCCTAGTCATCACTGTGACACCTAATCCCTAACCCTAATTCTAAACCGCTAACCCTAACCGTAACCCTACCTACAACCCTAACACTGACAGTAAACCTTACTTCTAACCCCAACGCTATGCCTAACAAAAACCCTAACCCTTGACCCTAACCCT
Organism: Eulemur rufifrons; assembly: GCF_041146395.1. Lineage (NCBI taxonomy): Eukaryota > Metazoa > Chordata > Mammalia > Primates > Lemuridae > Eulemur > Eulemur rufifrons. Next base: position 39,457,479 of record NC_090992.1, on the reverse strand, counting down.
TCACCCTAACCCCTAAGCCTTACCCTAACCCTTAACCCTAATCCTAATCCTAACCATTAAACCTAACCCTAGCTCTTAAAGATAACCCTAAACCTTACCCTGACGACTAGACCTAACCCTGACACTAACCTAACACCTAACCCTAACCAGAACCCCTAAAGCTAACCCTGAACCCTATCCCTAACCCTAGCAGTAAACTTTAACCCTAAAACTAAGCCCAACCCATAACCCTAATCCTATCCTTTTACCCTAAAACTAACCCCTAAACCTAACCCCTATACCTCACCCTAACTCTAACTCCATTCCTAATTCTAATCATACCCCTTCATAAAACACTAACTCCTAACCGCTAACCCTAACGCTAACCAAAAACCCTAATCACTAATCCCTAACCCTAACGCTTAACCTTTACCCTAACCGTTAACCCTCACCCTAAATCTTAACACTGACCCTAACCTTCACCTTTAACTCTAAGCCTAACCCTTAACCCTACAGTAAGGAAGACCCTTAATGCTAATGGGATCCCTTATCCCTAACCCTAACACTACAGCTAAAAATAACCCTAACCTTTGATCCTTAAACCTAACCCGTAACACTTACTTTAACCCCAAACCCTAACCCTAATCCTAAGCATTAAACCTAACCCTATCTCTTAACCCTAACGCTATCCCTTACCCTAACGCCTAGATCTAACCCTAAATCTAACCTATCACCTAATTCTAACCTTAAGCCCTAATGCTAACTCTAACCCTGAACCCTAAACCTACCCGTAACCCTTAACAGTAACCCTATCCGTGAACCTTAACCCTGACCCTAACCATTACCCGCACCCAAGCATTTAACCCTGACCCTACCCCTAATCCTTAATGATAACCCTAACACTAAACCCTAACACTAAGCCCAACACTTAACCCTAATCCTATAACTTAACCCTAACCCTAACTCTAACCCTAATGCTAACCCCTAAACGTAACCCTAACCGTGACCAGTAAACCTAACCCTAACCTCTAACACAAACCATAGCACATAACTCTAACCCTCAAACTAACCCTAACGCTAAACCTAACCCTAAACCCTAACTCTTAACCTTAACCCTAAGCGTTAATTCTCACGCTAACCTTTAATCCTAACCCTAATCCTAATCTTCAACCCTAAACCTAACACTTAACCCTAACCCTGTACCTAACCCTAACCCCTCATCTTAACCCTAACAGTAAACCTCAACCCGAAACCCAAGTGTAACCGTTAAACCTAAGAGTAACCTTTAACCCTAACCCTAATCCCTAACCCTAAGCCCTCACCCTAACACTAAACTTCATCCTTAACCCTAACCAGAATCCTAACCCTAAATCTAATTCTCAGACTTCTTGCTTTCTTAGAGTTTAGAAAGCCTGCAATCCTCCCATGCCATGCGTCAAAGGAGGCTCTACCACTGTGTCCTGCATGAAACCCACGGGCCCATACCCAGAGTATGATACAGTGGGTTCCCGGGTACAATCCCAGCCCCCTAAACTCCCCCCGCCCGCCTAATGCAGACAGGGCCCGTGCGCTAAGCATAAACAATACCTTTAACAGATAACCCTAACCCTGAACATAACACCCAACCCTGTTCCTATTTCTCCCCTTAACACGTAAACCTCACCGTGCGCCTAACTTTAACCTATTATCCTAACGTTAATGCATAACACGTTTCCTGTGAATAACCCCTATCCCATAATTCTAACCCTATCTCCTAGTCATCACTGTGACACCTAATCCCTAACCCTAATTCTAAACCGCTAACCCTAACCGAAACCCTACCTACAAACCTAACACTGACAGTAACCCTTACTTCTAACCCCAACGCTATGCCTAACAAAAACCCTAACCCTTGACCCTAACCTTTCACCCTAACCCCTAAGCCTTACCCTAACCCTTAACCCTTATCCTAATCCTAATCATTAAACCTAACCCTAGCTCTTAAAGATAACCCTAAACCTTACCCTCACGACTAGACCTAACCCTGACCCTAACCTAACACCTAACGCTAACCAGAACCCCTAAAGATAACCCTGAACCCTATCCCTAACCCTAGCAGTGAACTTTAACCCTAAACATAAGCCCAACCCGTTACCCTAATCCTATCCTTTTACCCTAAAACTAACTCCTAAATCTTACCCCTATACCTCACCCTAACTCTAACCCCAATCCTAATTCTAACCATACCCCTTCATAAAACACTAACTCCTAACTGCTAACCCTAACACTAACCAAAAACCCTAATCACTAATCCGTAACCCTAACGCTTAACCTTTACCCTAACCGTTAACCCTCACCCTAAATCTTAACACTGACCCTAACCTGAACCTTTAACTCTAAGCCTAACCCTTAACCCTACAGTAAGGAAGACCCTTAATGCTAATGGGATCCCTTATCCCTAACCCTAACACTACAGCTAAAAATAACCCTAACCTTTGATCCTTAAACCTAACCCCTAACACTTACTTTAACCCCAAACCCTAACCCTAATCCTAAGCATTCAACCTAACCCTATCTCTTAACCCTAACGCTAGCCCTTACCCTAACGCCTAGATCTAAACATAAATCTAACCTATCACCTAATTCTAACCTTAAGCCCTAATGCTAACTCTAACCCTGAACCCTAAACCTACCCGTAACCCTTAACACTAACCCTATCCGTGAACCTTAAACCTGACCCTAACCGTTACCCGCACCCAAGCATTTAACCCTGACCCTACCCCCATCCTTAATGATAACCCTAACACTAAACCCTAACACTAAGCCCAACACTTAACCCTAATCCTAAAACTTAACCCTAACCCTAACCCTAACCCTAATGCTAACCCTTAAACGTAACCCTAACCGTGACCAGTAAACCTAACCCTAACCTCTAACACAAACCATAGCACATAACTCTAACCCTCAAACTAACCCTAACCCTAACCCTAAACCTAAACCCTAAACCTTAACCTTAACCCTAAGCGTTAATTCTCACGCTAACCTTTAATCCTAACCCTAATCCTAATCTTCAACCCTAAACCTAACACTTAACCCTAACCCTGTACCTAACCCTAACCCCTCATCTTAACCCTAACAGTAAACCTAAACCCGAAACCAAAGTGTAACCGTTAAACCTAAGAGTAACCTTTAACCCTAACCCTAATCCCTAACCCTAAGCCCTCACCCTAACACTAAACTTCATCCTTAACCCTAACTATAATCCTAACCCTAAATCTAATTCTCAGACTTCTTGCTTTCTTAGAGTTTTGAAAGCCTGCAATCCTCCCATGCCATGCGTGAAAGGAGGCTCTACCACTGTGTCCTGCATGAAACCCACGGGCCCATACCCAGAGTATGATACAGTGGGTTCCCGGGTACAATCCCAGCCCCCTAAACTCCCCCCGCCGGCCTAATGCAGACAGGGCCCGTGCGCTAAGCATAAACAATACCTTTAACAGATAACCCTAACCCTGAACATAACACCCAACCCTGTTCCTATTTCTCCCCTTAACACATAAACCTCACTGTGCGCCTAACTTTAAACTCTTATCCTAACGTTAATGCATATCCCGTTTCCTGTGAACAACCCCTATCCCATAATTCTAACCCTATCTCCTAGTCATCACTGTGACCACTAATCCCTAACCCTAATTCTAAACCGCTAACCCTAACCGAAACCCTACCTACAAACCTAACACTGACAGTAACCCTTAATTCTAACCCCAACGCTATGCCTAACAAAAACCCTAACCCTTGACCCTAACCCTTCACCCTAACCCCTAAGCCTTACCCTAACCCTTAACCCTAATCCTAATCCTAATCCTGACCATTAAACCTAACCCTAGCTCTTAAAGCTAACCCTAAACCTTACCCTCACGACTAGACCTAACCCTGACACTAACCTAACACCTAACCCTAACCAGAACCCCTAAAGCTTACCCTGAACCCTAATCCTAACCCTAGCAGTAAACTTTAACCCTAAACCTAAGCCCAACCCGTAACCCTAATCCTATCCTTTTACCCTAAAACTAACCCCTAAACCTAACCCCTATACCTCACCCTAACTCTAACCCCAATCCTAATTCTAACCATACCCATTCATAAAACACTAACTCCTAACCGCTAACCCTAACACTAACCAAAAACCCTAATCACTAATCCCTAACCCTAACGCTTAACCTTTACCCTAGCCGTTAACCCTCACCCTAAATCTTAACACTGACACTAACCTTCACCTTTAACTCTAAGCCTATCCCTTAACCCTACAGTAAGGAAGACCCTTAATGCTAATGGGATCCCTTATCCCTAACCATAACACTACAGCTAAAAATAACCCTAACCTTTGATCCTAAAACCTAACCCCTAATACTTACTTTAACCCCAAACCTTACCCCTAAACCTAAGCATTAAACCTAAACCTATCTCTTAACCCTAACGCTAGCCCTTACCCTAAGGCCTAGATTTAACCCTAAATATAACCTACCGAATAATTATAACCTTAAGCCCTAATGCTAACTCTAACCCTGAACCCTAAACCTATCCGTAACCCTTAACACTAACCCTATCCGTGAACCTTAACCCTGACCCTAACCATTACCCGCACCCAAGCATTTAACCCTGACCCTACCCCTAATCCTTAATGATAACCCTAACACTAAACCCTAACCCTAAGCCCAACACTTAACCCTAACCTATCCCTTAACCCTAACCCTAACCCTAATACTAACCCCTAAACGTAACCGTAACCGTCACCAGTAAACCTAACCCTAACCTCTAACACAAACCATAGCACATAACTCTAATCCTAAATCTAACCCACCCCTAACCCTAAACCCTAACTCTTAACCTTAACCCTAAGCGTTAACTCTCACGCTAACCTTTAATCCTAACCCTAATCCTAATCTTCAACCCTAAACCTAACACTTAACCCTAACCCTGTACCTAACCCTAACCCCTCATCTTAACCCTAACCGTAAACCTCAACCCTAAACCAAAGTGTAACCGTTAAAACTTAGAGTAACCTTTAACCCTAACCTTAATCCCTAACCTTAAGCCCTCACCCTAACACTAAACTTCATCCTTCACCCTAACTATAATCCTAACCCTAAATCTAATTCTCAGACTTCTTGCTTTCTTAGAGTTTAGAAAGCCTGCAATCCTCCCATGCCATGCGTCAAAGGAGGCTCTACCACTGTGTCCTGCATGAAACCCACGGGCCCATACCCAGAGTTTGATAGAGTGGGTTCCCGGGTACAATCCCAGCCCCCTAAGCTCTCCCCGCCCGCCTAATGCAGACAGGGCCCGTGCGCTAAGCATAAACAATACCTTTAACAGATAACCCTAACCCTGAACATAACACCCAACCCTGTTCCTATTTCTCCCCTTAACACGTAAACCTCACCGTGCGCCTAACTTTCACCTCTTATCCTAACGTTAATGCATAACCCATTTCCTGAGAACAACCCCTATCCCATAATTCTAACCCTATCTCCTAGTCATCACTGTGACACCTAATCCCTAACCCTAATTCTAAACCGCTAACCCTAACCGTAACCCTACCTACAACCCTAACACTGACAGTAAACCTTACTTCTAACCCCAACGCTATGCCTAACAAAAACCCTAACCCTTGACCCTAACCCTTCACCCTAACCCCTAAGCCTTACACTAACCCTTAACTCTAATCCTAATCCTAACCATTAAACCTAACCCTAGCTCTTAAAGCTAACCCTAAACCTTACCCTGACGACTAGACCTAACCCTGACACTAACCTAACACCTAACCCTAACCAGAACCCCTAAAGCTAACCTTGAACCCTAATCCTAACCCTAGCAGTAAACTTTAACCCTAAACCTAAGCCCAACCCGTAACCCTAATCCTATCCTTTTACCCTAAAACTAACCCCTAAACCTAACCCCTATACCTCACCCTAACTCTAACCCCAATCCTAATTCTAACCATACCGCTTCATAAAACACTAACTCCTAACCGCTAACCCTAACACTAACCAAAAACCCTAATCACTAATCCCTAACCCTAACGCTTAACCTTTACCCTAGCCGTTAACCCTCACCATAAATCTTAACACTGACACTAACCTTCACCTTTAACTCTAAGCCTAACCCTTAACCCTACAGTAAGGAAGACCCTTAATGCTAATGGGATCCCTTATCCCTAACCCTAACACTACAGCTAAAAATAACCCTAACCTTTGATCCTTAAACCTAACCCCTAACACTTACTTTAACCCCAAACCCTAACCCTAATCCTAAGCATTAAACCTAACCCTATCTCTTAACCCTAACGCTAGCCCTTATCCTAACGCCTAGATCTAACCCTAAATCTAACCTACCGCCTAATCCTAACTTTAAGCCCTAATGCTAACTCTAACCCTGAACCCTACACCTACCGGTAACACTTAACACTAACCCTATCCGTGAAACTTAACCCTGACCCTGACAATTACCCGCACCCAAGCATTTAACCCTGACCCTACCCCTAATCCTTAATGATAACCCTAACACTAAACCCTAACCCTAAGCCCAACACTTAACCCTAATCCTATCCCTTAACCCTAACCCTAACCCTAACCCTAATCCTATCCCTTAACCCTAACCCTAACCCTAACCCTAATGCTAACCCCTAAACGTAACCCTAACCGTGACCAGTAAACTTAACCCTAACCTCTAACACAAACCATAGCACAGAACTCTACCCTAAAACTAACCCTAACCCTAACCCTAACCCTAAACCTTAACCCTAAGCGTTAACTCTCACGCTAACCTTTAATCCAAACCCTAATCATAATCTTCAACCCTAAACCTAACACTTAACCCTAACCCTGTACCTAACCCTAATCCCTCATCTTAACCCTAACCGTAAACCTCAACCCTAAACCAAAGTGTAACCGTTAAACCTAAGAGTAACCTTTAACCCTAACCATAATCCCTAACCCTAAGCCCTCACCCTAACACTAAACTTCATCCTTCACCCTAACCATAATCCTAACCCTAAATCTAATTCTCAGACTTCTTGCTTTCTTAGAGTTTAGAAAGCCTGCAATCCTCCCATGCCATGCGTGAAAAGAGGCTCTACCACTGTGTCCTGCATGAAACCCACGGGCCCATACCCAGAGTATGATAGAGTGGGTTCCCGGGTACAATCCCAGCCCCCTAAACTCCCCCCGCCCGCCTAATGCAGACAGGGCCCGTGCGCTAAGCATAAACAATACCTTTAACAGATAACCCTAACCCTGAACATAACACCCAACCCTGTTCCTATTTCTCCCCTTAACACGTAAACCTCACCGTGCGCCTAACTTTAACCTCTTATCCTAACGTTAATGCATAACCCATTTCCTGAGAACAACCCCTATCCCATAATTCTAACCCTATCTTCTAGTCATCACTGTGACACCTAATCCCTAACCCTAATTCTAAACCGCTAACCCTAACCGTAACCTTACCTACAGCCCTAAC